>NW_028327521.1:0-10000 GCF_031878675.1 Megascapheus bottae | reverse complement strand
TAGGGTAGGCTAAGCGTTAGGGTTAGGGTTAGTGTTAGGGTTGGGTTTACGGTTGGGGTTAAGGTTAGGGTTAGGGTTAGGGTAAGGGTAAGGGCTAGGGTTATTGTTAGGGTTAGGGTTAGGGTTAACGTTAGGGTTAGGGTTAACGTTAGGGTTAGGGTTAGCGTAAGGTTGAGGGCTAGGGTTAAGTTTAGGGTTAGGGTTAGGCTTAGGGTAAGGGTAAGGGTTAGGGTTAGGTTTAGGGTTAGGGTTAGGTTTAATGTAGGGTTAGGGTAAGTGCAAGGATTAGGGTTAGGGTTAGGGTTAGGGTTAAGTTTAGGGTTAGGGTTATGTTTAGGGATAGGGTAACGGTAAGGGTAAGGTTTAGGATTAGGGTTAGGGTTAGTGTTAGGGTTAATAAAGGGTAAGGGGTAAGGTTAGGGTTAGGGTTAGGGTAAGGGTTAGGTTTAGGGTTAGGGTTTGCATTAAGGTTAAGGTTAGGGTTATGGTAAAGGGAAGGGTTAGGGTTAGCGTTAGAGTTAGGGTAAGGGTAAGGGTTAGAGTTAGGGCCAGGGTTAGGTTAAAGTTAGGGTTAGGGTGAGGGTAAGGGTTTGTGTGTAGGGTTAGGGTTAGGGTTAAGGTTAGGGTTAGTGTTAGGGTTATGGTTAAGTTTAGGTTTAGGGTAAGGGTAAGGGTTAGGGGAAGGTTTAGGTTTAGGTTTAGGTTTAGGGGTATGGTTAAGGTAAGGGTAAGGGTTAGAGTTAGGGTTAGGGTTAGGGTCAGGGTGAGGGTTAGGGTTAGGTTTAGGGTAAAAGTAATGGTTAGGGTTAGGGTAAGGGTTAAGGTTAGGGTTAGGGTTAGGTTTAGGGTTAGGGTTAGGGTTAGGGATAGGGTTAGGGTAGGTTAGGGTTAGGGTTTTGGTTAGGGTAAGGGTAAGGGTGAGGATTACCTTTAGGGTTTGGGTTAAGGTTAGTGTTAGGGTTACGGTAAGGGTAAGGATTAGGGTTAGGGTAAGGGTTAGGGTAAGGGTTAGGGTTAGGGTTAGGTTTAGGGTTAGGGTTAGGGTTAGGGTTAGGGATAGGGTTAGGGGAGGTTAGGGTTAGGGTTAGGGTTAGGGTAAAGATAAGGGTTAGGGGTTAGGTTTAGCGTTTGGGTTAAGGTTAGTTTTAGGGTTGCGGTAAGGTTAAGGATTAGGGTTAGGGTTAGGGTAAGGGTTAGGGTAAGGGTAAGGGTTAGGGTTAGCGTTAGGGTGAGGGTTAGGGTTAGGGTTAGGGGTTAAGTTTCAGGTTAGGTTAGGGTTAGGTTTAGGGTTAGGGTTAGAGGTAGGGTGAATGTTAGGGTAATGGTAAGGTTTGGGGTTAGGGTAACATTAAGGATTAGGGTTAGGGTAACGGTAAAGGTTAGGGTTAGATTAGGGTTGGGGTTAGGGTTAGGGTTAGGGTTAGGGTAAGGGTAAGGGTTAGGGTTAGATTCAGGGTTACAGTAAGGGTTAGGGTTAGGGATAGGGTGAGCATTAGGGTTAGGGTTAGGGTTAGGGTTAGGGTAAGGGTTAGGGTTAGGGTTAGGGTTAGGTTTAGGGTTAGGGTAAGGGTAAGGGTTAGGGTTAGGGTTAGGGTAAGGGTTAGGGTTAGGGTTAGTGTTAGGTTTATGGTTAAAGTTAGGGTTAGGATTAGGGTTAGGCTTAGGGTTGGGTTTAGGGTAAGGAAAAGGTTTAGGGTAAGATTTAGCTTTAGGTTTGGGGTTAGGGTTAGGGTAAGAGTAAGTGTTAGGGTAAGGGTTAGGTTTATGGTAAGCGTGAGGTTTGGGGTTAGGGTTAGGGTTAGGTTTGGCGTTACGGTTAGGGTTAGGGTTAGGGTAAGGGTAAAGGGTAGAGTTTAGGTTAAGGTATAGTTTTGGGTTAGGGTTAGGGTTAGGGTTAGGGTTAGGGTTTAGGGTTAGGGTTAGGGTTAGGGTAAGGGTAAGGGTTAGGTTAGGGTTAGGGTTAGGGTTAGAGGTAGGGTTAGGGTTAGGGTTAGGGTTAGGGTTAGGGTTTGGCTAAGGGTTAGGATTAGGGTTAGGGTTAGGGTTAGGGTTAGGGTTAGGGATAGAGGTAGGGTTACGGTTAGGGTAAGGGTAAGGGTAAGGTTTAGGGTTAGGGTTAGGGTTAGCGTAAGGGGTAGGGTTAGGGGTTAGGGTTAGGGTTAGGGTTAGGTTTAGGGTAAGTGTTAGGGTTAGGGTTAGGGTAAAAGTTAGGGTTAGGGTTGGGGTTAGGGTTAGGGTAAGGGTAAGTGTTCAGGTTAGGGTTAGGGTTAGGGTTAATGTAAGGCTAAGCATTAGGGTTAGGGTTAGTGTTAGGGTTGGGTTTAGGGTTGGGGTTAAGTTTAGTGTTAGGTTTAGGGTAATGGTAAGGGTTAGGGTTAGGGTTAGAGTTAGGGTTAAGGTTAGACTTAGGGTAAGGGTAAGGGTTAGGGTTAGGGTTAGGGTTAGCGTAAAGGTTAGGGTTAGGGTTAGGTTTAGGGTAATGGTAAGGGTTAGGGTTAGGCTTAGGGTTAGTTTAGGTTTAGGGTTAGGGTTAGGGATAGGGTTAGGGTAAGGGTTAGGGTTAGGTTTAGGGTTAGCGTTAGATTTAGGGTTAGGGTAAGGGTAAGGTTTAGGGTTAGGGTTAGGTTCAGGTTTACGGTTATTGTAAGGGTTAGGGTTAGGGTTAGTGTTAGGTTTTGGGTAAAGTTTAGGGTTAGGATTAGGGTAAGGGTAAGGGTTAGGGTTAGGGTTAGAGTTTAGGGTTAGGGTTAGGGTAAGGGTAAGGGTTAGGGTTAGGGATAGGGTTAGGTTTAGGGTTAGAGGTAGGGTTAGGGTTAGGGTAAGGGAAGGGTAAGGTTTAGGGTTAGGAATAGGTTTAGGTTAAGATGTAGGGTTAGGGTTTAGGGTTAGGGTTAGGATTAGGTTTAGGGTAAGGGTTAGGGTTAGGGTTAGGGTAAAAGTTAGGGTTAGGGTTGGGGTTAGGGTTAGGGTAAGGGTAAGTGTTAGGGTTAGGGTTAGGTTAGGGTTAGGGTAAGGCTAAGCGTTAGGGTTAGGGTTAGTGTTAGGGTTGGGTTTAGGGTTGGGGTTAAGGTTAGGGTTATGGTTAGGGTAATGGTAAGGGTTAGGGTTAGGGTTAGCGTTAGGGTTAGGTTTAAGGTTAGACTTAGGGTAAGGGTAAGGGTTAGCGTAAATGTTAGGGTTAGGGTTAGGGTTAGGGTTACGGTTAGATTTAGGGTTAGGATTAGGGTTAGGGTAAGGGTAAGGGTTAGGGTTATGGTTAGGGTTAGGGTTGGGTTTAGGGTAAGGGAAAGGTTTAGGGTTAGATTTAGGGTTAGGTTGGGGTTAGGGTTAGGGTAAGAGTAAGGGTTAGGTTAAGGGTTACGGTTAGGATAAGGGTTGGGGTTGGGGTTAGGGTTAGGGTTAGGTTTGGCGTTAGGGTTAAGGTAAGGGTAAGGGTTAGGGTTAGGGTTATGGTTAGGGTTAGGGTTAGGTTTACGGTTTGGTAAGGGTAAGGGTTGGTGTTAAGTTTAGGGTTAGGGTTAGGGTTAGGGTTAGGTTTAGGGTTAGGGTTAGGTTTCGTGTTAGGGTTAGGCTAAGGGTAAGGATTAGGGTTAGGGTTAGGGTTAGGGTTAAGGTTAGGGTTAGGGTTAGGGTTAGGTTTAGGGTAAGGGTAAGGGTTACGGTTAGGTTTAGGGTTAGGGTTAGGTTTAGTGTTAGGGTTAATAAAGGGTAAGGGGTAAGGTTAGGGTTAGGCTTAGGGTAAGGGTTAGGTTAAGGGTTAGGGTTTGCATTAAGGTTAAGGTTAGGGTTAGGGTAAAGGGAAGGGTTAGGGTTAGCGTTAGTGTTAGGGTAAGGGTAAGGGTTAGAGTTAGAGCCAGGGTTAGGGTTAAAGTTAGGGTTAGGGTAAGGGTAAGGGTTAGGGTTAGGGTTAGGGTTAGGTTTAGGGTTAGAGGTAGGGTTAGGGTTAGGGTAAGGGAAGGGTAAGGTTTAGGGTTAGGAATAGGTTTAGGTTAAGATGTAAGGTTAGGGTTAGGGTTAGGTTAAGGGTAAGGTTTAGGGTTAGGTTTAGGTTTGGGGATAGGGTTAGGGTTAGGGTTAGGGTAAGTGTAAGGGTTAGGGTTAGGGGTTAGGGTTAGGGTTAGGGTTAGGGTTAGGTTTAAGGTGAGCGTTAGGGTTAGGGTTAGAGTTAGGGGTTAGGGATAGGCTTATGGTTTTGGTAAGCGTTAGGGTTATGGTAGGGTAAGGGTTAGGTTTAGGGATAGGGTAAGAGGGTTAGCGTTAGGGTTAGGGTTAGCATTAAGGTTAGGTTTAGGGTTAGGGTAAGGATAAGTGTTAGGGTAAGGGTTAGGGTTAGGTTTAGGGTTAAGGTTAGGGTTAGGGTTAGGGTAAGGGTAAAGGTTAGGGTTAGGGTTAGGGTCAGGGGTTAGGGTTAGGGTTAGGGTAGTTTTAGGGTTAGGGTACGAGTAAGGTTTAGGGTTAGGTTTTGAGTTAGGGGTTAGGGCTAGGGTTAGGGTTAGGGTTAGGGTAAGGGTTAGGGTTAGGGTTAGGGTTAGGGTTCTGGTTAGGTTTGAGGTTAGGGTTAGAGTAAGGATAAGGGTTATGATTAGGGTTAGGGTTAGGTTTAGTCTTTGGATTAGGGTTAGGGTTAGGGTAAGGATAAGGGTTAGGGTTAAGGTTAGGGGTAGGGTTAGGGTTAGGGTTAGGGTAAGGATTAGAGTTAGGGTAAGTGTTAGGATTAGGGTTAGGGTTAGGGTTATGGTTAGGGTTAGGTTTAGGGTTAGGGTTAGGTTTAGGGTTAGGGTTAGGGTTAGGGTTAGGGTTAGGGGTTAAGGTTAGAGTTAGGATTAGGGTAAGGGTAGGGTTAGGGTTAGGGTAAGGGTTAGGGTTAGGGTTAGGGTAAGGCTGACGGTTAGAGTTAGGGTTAGGGTAAGGTTTAGGATTAGGGTTAGGGTAAGGGTAAGGGTTAGGGTAAGGGTTAGGGTTAGGTTTAGGGTTAAGGTTAGGGTTAGGGTTAGGGGTTAGGTTTAGGGTTAGGGTGAGGGTAAGTGTTAGGGTTAGGGTTAGGATTAGGTTTAGGGTTAGATTTAGGATTAGGGTAATGGTTAGGGTTAGTGTTAGGTTTAGGGTGAGGGTTAGGGTTAGGGTTATGATTAGGGGTTAAGGTTAGAGTTAGGATTAGGGTAAGGGTAGGGTTAGGGTTAGGGTAAGGGTTAGGGTTAGGGTTAGGGTTAGTTTTAGGTTTGGCGTAGTGTTAGGTTAAGAGTAAGGGTTAGGTTTAGGGTTAGGGTAAGGGTAAGGGTTAGGGTTAGGGTTAGGGTTAAGTTTAGGGTTAGGATTAGGGTTAGGCTAAGGGTTAGGGTTAGGGTTAGGGTAAGGTGTACCTTAGAGTAAGGTTAACGCTAACCTTTACCCTAACCCTAACCCTAACCCTAACCCCTAACCCTAACCCTTAACCTAACCCTAACCCTAACCCTAAACCTTACCCTTACCCTAACCCTAACCCTACCTCTAAACCTAACCCTAACCCAAACCCGAACCCTAACCATTAGCCTAACCCTAACCCTAAACTTAACCCTAACCCTAACCCTAACCCTTACCCTTACCCTAACCCTAACCCTAAACCTAACTCTAACGCTAACCTTAACCCTAATCCTA
This sequence comes from Megascapheus bottae, assembly GCF_031878675.1. Lineage (NCBI taxonomy): Eukaryota > Metazoa > Chordata > Mammalia > Rodentia > Geomyidae > Megascapheus > Megascapheus bottae. Next base: position 4,366 of record NW_028327521.1, on the reverse strand, counting down.
ATGCTAAACCTTACCCTTACGCTAACCCTAACCCTTACACATACCCTAACCCTAACCCTAACCCCTAACCCTAACCCTAAACCTAACCCTAAATCTAACCCTTAGCCTTAACCTAACCCTAATCCTAAACCTCACCCTAACCCTAACTCTAACCGTCAGCCTTACTGTAACCCTAACCCAACCCTAACCCTTACCCTAACCCTAATCCTAACCCTTACCCTAACCCTAACTCTAACCCTAACCCCTAACCCTAACCCTAACCCTAACGACCACCCTAAAACTAACCCTAACCCTAACCCTAACCCTAATCCTAACACTTACCCTAACCCTAATCCTTACCCTAATCCTAAACCTAACCCTAACCCTAACCTTAACCCTAACCCTTACCCTAACCCTAACCCTAACCCTAATCCAAACCCTAACCCGAACCCTAACCCTAATTCTAACCCTTCCCCTTACCCTAACCCTAACCTCAAACCTAACCCTAACCCTAAACCTAACCCTTACCCTAACCCTAACCCTAACCCTAACCCTAACCCTAACGCTAACCCTTACTCTTACCCTACCCTAACCCCAAACCTAACCTAACCCTAACAATAAAACCTTACCCTTACCCTAAATGGAACTCTAACCCATAACCTAACCCTAACCCTAAACCTAGCCCTAACCCCTAACTCTAACCCTAACCCTAACTCTAACCCCTGACCCTAACCCTAACACTAAATTTTACCCTTACCCTAACCCTAACCCTAACTGTAAACCTAACCCTAACCCTAACCCTTACACTAACCCTTACCCTACCCCTACCCCTACCCCTAACCCTTACCCTTACCCTAATCCAAACTCTAACCCTTACCAATACCGTATCCCTAAACCTAACCTTAATGCTAACCCTAACCCTAACGCTAACCCTAACCCTAAGGCTAACCCTAACCCTTACCCTAACCCTAACCCTAACCCTAAACTTACCCCTAACCCTAACCCTACACATAACCCTAATCCTAACCCTAAACCTAACCCTCACCCTTAACCTTACCCTAACCCTAACCCTAAATCTAACCCTAACTCTAACCCCTAACCCTAAACCTAACCCGTACCCTAACCCTAACCCTTACCCTTACCCTAACTCTAACCCTAACATTTACGCTAACATTAACCCTAACCCTAAACCTAATCCTAACCCTAACCCTAACCCTAACCCTTACCATTACCCTAACCCTAACCCTAACCTTAATGCTAACCCCAACCCAAAACCCAACCCTAACCCTAACCCTAACCCTAAACCTAACGCTGACCTTTACCCTAACCCTAACCCTAACCCTAACCCCTAACCCTAACCCTTACCCTAACCCTAACACTAACCCTAACCCTAACCCTTACCCTAACCCTAACCCTAAACCTAAACCTAACTCTAACCCTTACCCTTATCCTAAACCTAACCCTAAACCTAAACCTAAACCTGACCCTAACCCTAACCCTAACCCTAACCCTAACCCTAACCCTAACCCTAACCCTAGCTTTTACCGTAATTCTAACCCTAACCCTAACCCTAACCCTAACCCTAACCCTAAACCTTACCCTTACCCTAACCCTAACCCTACCTCTAACCGTAACCCTAACCCTAACCCTAACCCTAAACCTTACCCTAACCCTAAACCTAACCCTAACCCTTACCCTAACCCTAACCCCAATCCTAACCCTTACCCTTACACTAACCCTAACCCTAAATCTAAACCTAACCCAAACCCTAACCCTAACTCTAACCCTTACCCTAACCCGAACCCTAACCCTTATCCTAACCCTACCACTAAACTTAACACTAACCCTAACCCTAACCCTTACCCTTACCCTAACCCTAACCCTAATCCTTACCCTAAACCTTACCCTTTCCCTAACCCTAACCCTAACCCTAAACTTACCACTAACCCTAACCCTACACATAACCCTAATCCTAACCCTAATCCTAACCCTCACCCTTAACCTTACCCTAACCCTAACCCTAAATCTAACCATAACTCTAACCCCTAACCCTAAACCTAACCCATACCCTAACTCTAACCCTTACCCTTACCCTAACTCTAACCCTAACATTTACGCTAACATTAACCCTAACCCTAACCCTAATCCTAACCCTAACCCTAACCCTAACCCTTACCATTACCCTAACCCTAACCCTAACCTTAATGCTAACCCCAACCCAAAACCCAACCCTAACCCTAACCCTAACCCTAACCCTAACGCTAACCTTTACCCTACCTCTAACCCTAACCCTAACCCTAAACCTAACCCTTACCCTAACCCTAACACTAACCCTAAAACTTACCCTTACCCTAACCCTAACCCTACCTCTAAACCTAACCCTAACCCTAACCCTAAACCTTACCCTAACCCTAACCCTTAGACTAACCCTAACCCTAAACTTAACCCTAACCCTAACCCTAACCCTTACCCTTACCCTACCCTAACACTAACCCTAACCCTAACCTTACCTTTTCCCTAACCCTAACCCTAACCCTAACCCTAACCCTTACCCTAACCCTAATACTAACCCTAAACCTTACCCTTACCCTAACCCTAACCCTACCTCTAAACCTAACCCTAACCCTAACCCTAAACCTTACCCTAACCCTAACCCTTAGACAAACCCTAACCCTAAACTTAACCCTAACCCTAACCCTTACCCTTACCCTAACCCTAACCCTAACCCTAACTCTAACGCTAACCTTAACCCTAATCCTAATGCTAAACCTTACCCCTTACCCTAAACCTAACCCTTAACCTAACCCTAACTACCTAACCCCTAACCCCTAACCCTAACACCAAACCTAACCCTAAATCTAACCCTTAGCCTTCCTTAACCCTAATCCTAAACCTTACCCTAACCCTAACTCTAACAGTCAGCCTTACCCTATCCCTAACCCTAACCCTAACCCTTACCCTAACCCTAACCCTAACCCTTACCCTAAACCTAACTCTAACCCTAACCCTAACATTAACCCTAACCCTAACGCTCACCCTAAAACTAACCCTAACCCTAACCCTTGTCCTAATCCTAACCCAAACCCTAAACCTAACCCTAACCCTAACCCTTACCCTTACCCTAACCCTAACCCTAACCAACCCTAAACCTAACCCTAAACCTCTAACCCTTACCCTAACCCTAACCTCAAACCTAACCCTAACCCTTACCCTAACCCTAAACCTAACCCTAACCCTAACGCTAACCCTTACCTCCTAACCCTAACGCCAAACCTAACCTAACCCTAACAATAAACCTTACCCTTACCCTAAACTGAACCCTAACCTTACCCTAACCCTAACCCTAAACCTAGACCTAACCCCTAACAACTAACCCTAACCCTAAACCTTACCCATACCCTAACCCTAAAACTCACCCTAACCCTAACCTTAACCCTAACCTAACCCTAAACCTAACCCTTACAGTAACCCTTATCCTACCCCTAACCCTAACCCTAACCCTTACCCTTACCCTAATTCTAACCCTAACCCTTACCCATACCGTAACCCTAACCCTAACCTAATGCTAACCCTAACCCTAACCCTAACCTTACCCAACCTAACCCTAACCTTACCCTAACCCTTAACCCTAACCCTAACCTTACCTAACCTACCTACTACCCTTAACCCTTAACCCTAACCCTAACCCTAACCTCTAACCTCAAACCCTAACCCTAACCCTAACCCTAACCCTTACCTACTACCCTAACCTAACCTAACCCTAACCCTAACCTAACACTAACCTTAACCCTAACCCTAACCCTAAACTACACTTAACCTAACCCTACCACAAACCTAACCTAACCCTAACCCTAACCCTAACCCTAACCCTAACCCTAACAACCTAACCCTAACCCTAACCCTACACCTAACCTAACCTAACCCTAAACCTTACCCTACTAACCCTAACACCTAACCCTAACCCTAACCCTAACCCTAACTCTAACCTAACCCTTACCCTAACCTAACCTAACCCTAACCCTAAACTTAACCTCCTAAACCGAACACTAACCTAACCTAACCCTAAACCCTTACCCTAACCCTAACCCTAAACCTAAACCTCTAACCCTTACCCTTATCCTAAACCTAACCCTAAACCTAACCCTAAACATAACCCTAACCCTAACCCTAACCCTAACCGTAGCATTTACCCTAATTCTAACCCTAACCCTAAACCTTACCCTAACACTAACCCTAACCCTAACCTCTAACCCTAACCCTTACCCTAACCCTAAACCTAACCCTAAACCTTACCCTTACCCTAACCCTAACCCTACCTCTAACCATAACCCTAACCCTAACCCTAACCCTAAACCTTACCCTAACCCTAAACCTAACCCTAACCCTA
>NW_028327520.1:0-101741 GCF_031878675.1 Megascapheus bottae | reverse complement strand
TCACAGATTCGAGGTCTGTGAAGTCATAGAATGGAGGTGTGTGAAGTCATAGAATGGAGGTATGTGATGTCAAATTGGAGGGGTGTGAAGTCAGAGAATGGAGGTGTGTAAAGTCACAGAATGGAGGTGGGTGAAGTCACAGAATGGAGGTGTGTGAAGTCATAGAATGGAGGTGTGTGAAGTCACAGAATTGAGGTGTTTGCAGTCATATATTGGAGGTGTGTGAAGTCAAAATGGATGTGTGAAGTCATAGAATGGAGGTGAGTGAAGTCATAGAATGGAGGTGTGTGAAGTCATAGAATGGAGTTGTGTGAAGTCACAGAATGGAGGTGTGTGAATTCATAGAATGGAGGTGTGTGAAGTCACAGAATGGAGGGGTGTGATGTCACAGAATGGAAGTGTGTCAATTCGCAGAATGGAGGTGTATGAAGTCAAAGAATGGAGGTGTGTGAAGTCATAGAATGGAGGTTTGTGAAGTCATAGAATGTATGTTTGTGAAGTAAGAATGAAGGTGTGTGAAGTCACAGAAGGGAGGTGTGTGAAGTCGTGGAATGAGGTGTGTGAAGTCAAAGAATGGAGGTTTGTGAAGTCAAACAATGGTGGTATGTGAAGTCATAGAATGGAGGTGTGTGAAGTCAGAATGGAGGTGTGTGAAGTCACAGAATGGAGGTATGTGAAGTAATAGAAAGGAGGTGTGTGAAGTCATAGAATGGAGGTGTGTGAAGTCATATAATGGAAGTGTGTGAAGTCACATAATGGAGGTGTGTGAAGTCAGAATGGAGGTGTGAAGTCATAGAATGGAGGTGGGTGAAGTCATAGAAAGGAGGTGTGGGAAGTCATAGAATGGAGGAGTGTGAAGTCATAGAGTGGAGGTGAGTGAAGTCACAGATTCGAGGTCTGTGAAGGCATAGAATGGAGGTGTGTGAAGTCAGAATGGAGGTGTGTGAAGTCATAGAATGGAGGTGTGTGAACTCATAGAATGGAGGTGTGTGACGTCACAATGGAAGTGTGTGAAGTCATAGAATGGAGGTGTGTGAAGTCACAGAATGGAGGTGTGTGAAGTCAAAATGGAGGTGTGTGACGTCCTAAAATGGAGGTGTGTGAAGTCATAGAATGGAGGTGTGTGAAATCATAGAATGGAGGTTTGTGAAGTCACAGAATGGAGGTGTGTGAACTCAGAATGGAGGTGTGTGAAGTCACAGAATGGAGGTGTGTGAAGTCATAACATGGAGGTATGTGAAATCATAGAATGGAGGTGTGTGAAGTCCTAGAATGGAGGTGTGTGAAGTCACATAATGGACGGGTATGAAGTCATAGAATGGAGTTGTGTGAAATCACAGAATTGAAATGTTTGAAGTCATATATTGGAGGTGTGTGAAGTCAAAATGGATGTGTGAAGTCATAGAATGGATGTGTGTGAAGTCATAGAACGGAGGTGTGTGAAGTCATAGAGTGGAGTTGTGTGAAGTCACAGAATGGAGGTGTGTGAATTCATAGAATGGAGGTGTGTGAAGTCACAGAATGGAGGGGTGTGATGTCACAGAATGGAAGTGTGTGAATTCACAGAATGGAGGTGTGTGAAGTCAAAGAATGGAGGTGTGTGAAGTCATAGAATGGAGGTGTGTGAAGTCATAGAATGTATGTTTGTGAAGTAAGAATGAAGGTGTGTGAAGTCATAGAATGGAGGTGTGTGAAGTCACAGAATGGAGGTGTGTGAAGTCATTTAATGGAGGTGTGTGAAGTCACATAATGGAGATGTGTGAAGTCAGAATGGAGGTGTGAAGTCATAGAATGGAGGTGTGTGAAGTCACAGAATGGAGGTGTGTGAAGTCACAGAATGGAGGTTTGTGAAGTCATAGAATGGAGGTATGTGAAGTCAAATTGGAGGGGTGTGAAGTCGTAGAATGGAGGTGTGTGAAGTCACAGAATGGAGAGGTGTGAACTCACAATGGTGGTGTGTGAAGTCACAAATGGAGGTGTGTGAAGTCACAGAATGTAGGTGTGTGAAGTCAAAATGGAGGTGTGTGAAGTCACAGAATGGAGGTGTGTGAACTCACATAATGGAGGTGTGTGAACTCACAATGGTGGTGTGTGAAGTCACAAATGGAGGTGTGTGAAGTCACAGAATGTAGGTGTGTGAAGTCAAAATGGAGGTGTGTGACGTCAAAGAATGGAGGTGTATGAACTCATAGAATGTAGATGTGTGAAGTCATGGAAGGGAGGTTTGTGAAGTCAAACATTGGAACTGTGAGAAGTTACAGAAAGGAGATGTGTGAAGTCATAGAATGGAGGTGTGTGAAGTCATACAATGGAGGAGTGTGAAGTCAGAATGGAGGTGTGTGAAGTCATAGAATGGAGGTGTGTGAAATCATAGAATGGAGGTTTGTGAGGTCTCAGAATGGAGGTGTGTGAACTCAGAATGGAGGTGTGTGAAGTCACAGAATAGAGGTGTGTGAAGTCATAGCATGAAGGTATGTGAAATCATAGAATGGAAGTGTGTGAAGTCATAGAATGGAGGTGTGTGAAATCATAGAATGGAGGTTTGCGTAGTCATAGAATGGAGGTGTGTGAAGTCATAGAATGGAGGGGTGTGAAGTCACAGAATGGAGGTGTGTGAAGTCACAGAAGGAGGTTTGCGAAGTCATAGAATCGAGGTGTGTGAAGTCATAGAATGGAGGTGTGTGAATCATAGAATGGAGGTTTGTGAAGTTACAGAATGGAGGTGGGGTGAAGTCACAGAATGGAGGTTTGTGAAGTCATAGAATGGAGGTGTGTGAAGTCACAGAATGGAGGTGTGTGAAGTCACAGAATAGAGGTTTGTGAAGTCATAGAATGGAGGTATGTGAAGTCGTGGAATGGAGGTGTGTGAAGTCACGTAATGGAGGTGTGTGAACTCAAAATGGAGGTGTGTGACGTCATAAAATTGAGGTGTGTGAAGTCATAGAATGAAGGTGTGTGAAATCATAGAATGGAGGTTTGTGAAGTCACAGAATGGAAGTGTGTGAAATCACAGAATGTAGGTGTGTGAAGTCATAGAATGGAGGTATATGAAGTCAAATTGGAGGGTTTGAAGTCGGAAAATGGAGGTGTGTGAAGTCACAGAATGGAGGTATGTGAAGTCACAGAATGGAGGTGTGTGAAGTCATAGAAAGGAGGTGTGTGAACTCACAGAATGGACGGTTATGAAGTCATAGAATGAGGTGTGTGAAGTCACAGAATTGAGGTGTTTGAAGTCATTTATTGGAGGTGTGTGAAGTCAAAATGGATGTGTGAAGTCATAGAATGGAGTTGTGTGAAGTCATAAACTGGAGGTGTATGAAGTCATAGAATGGAGGTGTGTGAAGTCACAGAATGCAGGTGTGTGAAGTCACAGAATGGACGTTTGTGAAGTCATAGAATGGAGCGTATGTGACGTCTAATTGGAGGGGTGTGAAGTCAGAGAATGGACGTGTGTGAAGTCACAGAATGGAGGTGGGTTAAGTCACAGAATGGAGGTGTGTGAAGTCACAGAATGGACGGGTATGAAGTCATAGAATGGAATTGTGTGAAGTCACAGAATTGAGGTGTTTGAAGTCATATATTGGAGGTGTATGAAGTCAAAATGGATGTGTGAAGTAATAGAAAGGAGGTGTGTGAAGTCATGAATGGAGGTGAGAGAAGTCATAGAATGGAGGTGTGTGAAGTCACAGAATGGAGGTGTGTGAAGTCATTTAATGGAGGTGTGTGAAGTCACATAATGGAGATGTGTGAAGTCAGAATGGAGGTGTGAAGTCATAGAATGGAGGTGGGTGAAGTCATAGAAAGGAGGTGTGGGAAGTAACAGAATGGAGGAGTGTGAAGTCATAGAGTGGAGGTGAGTGAAGTCACAGATTCGAGGTCTGTGAAGTCATAGAATGGAGGTGTGTGAAGTCAGAATGGAGGTGTGTGAAGTCACAGAATGGAGGTGTGCGAAGTCAAAATGGAGGTGTGTGACGTCCTAAAATGGAGGTGTGTGAAATCATAGAATGGAGGTTTGTGAAGTCACAGAATGGAGCTGAGTGAACTCAGAATGGAGGTGTGTAAAGTCCCAGAATGGAGGTGTGTGAAGTCAAAATGGAGGTGTGTGGCGTCCTAAAATGGAGGTGTGTGAAATCATAGAATGGAGGTTCGTGAATTCACAGAATGGAAGTGTGTACACTCAGAATGGAGGTGTGTGAAGTCAAAGAATGGAGGTGGGTGAAGTCATAGAAAGGAGGTGTGGGAAGTCAAAGAATGGAGGAGTGTGAAGTCATAGAGTGGAGGTGAGTGAAGTCACAGATTCGAGGTCTGTGAAGTCATAGAATGGAGGTGTGTGAAGTCAGAATGGAGGTGTGTGAAGTCATAGAATGGAGGTGTGTGAAGTCACAGAATGGAGGTGTGTGAAGTCAAAATGGAGGTGTGTGACGTCCTAAAATGGAGTTGTGTGAAATCATAGAATGGAGGTTTGTGAAGTCACAGAATGGAGGTGTGTGAACTCAGAATGGAGGTGTGTGAAGTCACAGATTGGAGGTGTGTGAAGTCATAGCATGGAGGTATGTGAAATCATAGAATGGAGGTTTGCGAAGCCATAGAATGGAGGTGTGTGAAGTCATAGAATGGAGGGGTGTGAAGTCACAGAATGGAAGTATGTGAAATCATAGAATGGAGGTTTGCCAGGCCATAGAATGGAGGTATGTGAAGTCATAGAATGGAGGGGTGTGAAGTCACAGAATGGAGGTATGTGAAGTCACAGAATGGAGGTTTGAGAAGTCATAGAATGGAGGTGTGTGAAGTCATAGAATGGATGTTTCTGCATTAAGAATGAAGGTGTGTGAAGTCATAGAATGGAGGTGTGTGAAGTGACAGAATGGAGGTGTGTGAAGTCACAGAATGGAGGTGCGTGAAGTCACAATGGTGGTGTGTGAAGTCACAGAATGGAGGTGTGTGAAGTCAAAATGGAGGTGTGTGAAGTCACAGAATGGAGGTGTGTGAACTCACATAATGAGGTGTGTGAACTCACAATGGTGGTGTGTGAAGTCACAAATGGAGGTGTGTGAAGTCACAGAATGTAGGTGTGTGAAGTCAAAATGGAGGTGTGTGACGTCAAAGAATGGAGGTGTATGAACTCATAGAATGTAGATGTGTGAAGTCATGGAAGGGAGGTTTGTGAAGTCAAACATTGGAACTGTGAGAAGTTACAGAAAGGAGATGTGTGAAGTCATAGAATGGAGGTGTGTGAAGTCATACAATGGAGGAGTGTGAAGTCAGAATGGAGGTGTGTGAAGTCATAGAATGGAGGTGTGTGAAATCATAGAATGGAGGTTTGTGAGGTCTCAGAATGGAGGTGTGTGAACTCAGAATGGAGGTGTGTGAAGTCACAGAATAGAGGTGTGTGAAGTCATAGCATGAAGGTATGTGAAATCATAGAATGGAAGTGTGTGAAGTCATAGAATGGAGGTGTGTGAAATCATAGAATGGAGGTTTGCGTAGTCATAGAATGGAGGTGTGTGAAGTCATAGAATGGAGGGGTGTGAAGTCACAGAATGGAGGGTGTGTGAAGTCACAGAAGGAGGTTTGCGAAGTCATAGAATCGAGGTGTGTGAAGTCATAGAATGGAGGTGTGTGAATCATAGAATGGAGGTTTGTGAAGTTACAGAATGGAGGTGGGTGAAGTCACAGAATGGAGGTTTGTGAAGTCATAGAATGGAGGTGTGTGAAGTCACAGAATGGAGGTGTGTGAAGTCACAGAATAGAGGTTTGTGAAGTCATAGAATGGAGGTATGTGAAGTCGTGGAATGGAGGTGTGTGAAGTCACGTAATGGAGGTGTGTGAACTCAAAATGGAGGTGTGTGACGTCATAAAATTGAGGTGTGTGAAGTCATAGAATGAAGGTGTGTGAAATCATAGAATGGAGGTTTGTGAAGTCACAGAATGGAAGTGTGTGAAATCACAGAATGTAGGTGTGTGAAGTCATAGAATGGAGGTATATGAAGTCAAATTGGAGGTTTGAAGTCGGAAAATGGAGGTGTGTGAAGTCACAGAATGGAGGTATGTGAAGTCACAGAATGGAGGTGTGTGAAGTCATAGAAAGGAGGTGTGTGAACTCACAGAATGGACGGTTATGAAGTCATAGAATGAGGTGTGTGAAGTCACAGAATTGAGGTGTTTGAAGTCATTTATTGGAGGTGTGTGAAGTCAAAATGGATGTGTGAAGTCATAGAATGGAGTTGTGTGAAGTCATAAAATGGAGGTGTATGAAGTCATAGAATGGAGGTGTGTGAAGTCACAGAATGCAGGTGTGTGAAGTCACAGAATGGACGTTTGTGAAGTCATAGAATGGAGGTATGTGACGTCTAATTGGAGGGGTGTGAAGTCAGAGAATGGACGTGTGTGAAGTCACAGAATGGAGGTGGGTTAAGTCAAAGAATGGAGGTGTGTGAAGTCACAGAATGACGGGTATGAAGTCATAGAATGGAATTGTGTGAAGTCACAGAATTGAGGTGTTTGAAGTCATATATTGGAGGTGTATGAAGTCAAAATGGATGTGTGAAGTAATAGAAAGGAGGTGTGTGAAGTCATGGAATGGAGGTGAGAGAAGTCATAGAATGGAGGTGTGTGAAGTCACAGAATGGAGGTGTGTGAAGTCATTTAATGGAGGTGTGTGAAGTCACATAATGGAGATGTGTGAAGTCAGAATGGAGGTGTGAAGTCATAGAATGGAGGTGGGTGAAGTCATAGAAAGGAGGTGTGGGAAGTAACAGAATGGAGGAGTGTGAAGTCATAGAGTGGAGGTGAGTGAAGTCACAGATTCGAGGTCTGTGAAGTCATAGAATGGAGGTGTGTGAAGTCAGAATGGAGGTGTGTGAAGTCACAGAATGGAGGTGTGCGAAGTCAAAATGGAGGTGTGTGACGTCCTAAAATGGAGGTGTGTGAAATCATAGAATGGAGGTTTGTGAAGTCACAGAATGGAGCTGAGTGAACTCAGAATGGAGTGTGTAAAGTCCCAGAATGGAGGTGTGTGAAGTCAAAATGGAGGTGTGTGGCGTCCTAAAATGGAGGTGTGTGAAATCATAGAATGGAGGTTCGTGAATTCACAGAATGGAAGTGTGTACACTCAGAATGGAGGTGTGTGAAGTCAAAGATGGAGGTGGGTGAAGTCATAGAAAGGAGGTGTGGGAAGTCAAAGAATGGAGGAGTGTGAAGTCATAGAGTGGAGGTGAGTGAAGTCACAGATTCGAGGTCTGTGAAGTCATAGAATGGAGGTGTGTGAAGTCAGAATGGAGGTGTGTGAAGTCATAGAATGGAGGTGTGTGAAGTCACAGAATGGAGGTGTGTGAAGTCAAAATGGAGGTGTGTGACGTCCTAAAATGGAGTTGTGTGAAATCATAGAATGGAGGTTTGTGAAGTCACAGAATGGAGGTGTGTGAACTCAGAATGGAGGTGTGTGAAGTCACAGATTGGAGGTGTGTGAAGTCATAGCATGGAGGTATGTGAAATCATAGAATGGAGGTTTGCGAAGCCATAGAATGGAGGTGTGTGAAGTCATAGAATGGAGGGGTGTGAAGTCACAGAATGGAAGTATGTGAAATCATAGAATGGAGGTTTGCCAGGCCATAGAATGGAGGTATGTGAAGTCATAGAATGGAGGGGTGTGAAGTCACAGAATGGAGGTATGTGAAGTCACAGAATGGAGGTTTGAGAAGTCATAGAATGGAGGTGTGTGAAGTCATAGAATGGATGTTTCTGCATTAAGAATGAAGGTGTGTGAAGTCATAGAATGGAGGTGTGTGAAGTGACAGAATGGAGGTGTGTGAAGTCACAGAATGGAGGTGCGTGAAGTCACAATGGTGGTGTGTGAAGTCACAGAATGGAGGTGTGTGAGGTCGTGGAATGGAGGTGTGTGAAGTCAAAAATGGAGGTGTGTGAAGTCAAACAATGGTGGTGTGTGAAGTCATAGTATGGAGGTGTGTGAAGTCAGAAAAGCGTTGTGTGAAGTCATAAAATGGAGGTGTGTGAAGTCACAGAATGGAGGTGTGGGACGTCACAGAATGGAGGTGTGTGAAGTCACACAATGAATGTGTGTGAACTCAGAATGCAGGTGTGTAAAGTCACAGAATCGAGGTGTGTGAAGTCATATATTGGAGGTATGTGAAGTCAAAATGGATGTGTGAAGTCGTAGAATGGAGGTGTGTGAAATCATAGAATGAGGGTGTGTGAGGTCATAGAATGGAGGTTTGTGAAGTCACAGAATGGAGGTGTGTGAAGTCAGAATGGAGATGTGTGAAGTCACCGAATGGAGTTGTGTGAACTCAGGATGGAGGTGTGTGAAGTCTCAGAATGGAGGTTTGTGAAGTCAAAGAATGGAGTTGTGTGAAGTCATAGAATGGATGTTTCTGAAGTAAGAATGAAGGTGTGTAAAGTCAATGAATGGAGGTGTGTGAACTCATAAAATGGAGTTCTGTGAAGTCACAGATGGGGGTGTGTGAAGTCAGAATGGAGGTGTGTAGTCATAGATTGGAGCTGGTGAAGTCATAGAAAGGAGGTGTGGGAAGTCAGAATGGAGGTGTGTGAACTCATAGACTGGAGGTGAGTGACGTCACAATGGAAGTGTGTGAAGTCCAGAATGGAGGTGTGTGAACTCACAGAATGGAGGTGTGTGAAGTCAAAATGGTAGTGTGTGAACTCCGAATGGATTTGTGTGACGTCCTAAAATGGAGGTGTGTGAACTCACAGAACGGAGGTGTGTTAAATCATGGAATGGAGGTTTGTGAAGTCACAGAATGGAGGTGTGTGAACTCAGAATGGAGGTGTGTGTAGTCAGAGAATGGAGGTGTGTGAAGTCATAAAATGAAGGTGTGTGAAGTCATAGAATGGAGGTGTGTGAGGTCACAGAATGGAGGTGTGTGAAGTTATAGAATGGAGGTATGTGAAGTCAAATTGGAGGGGTGTGAAGTCGGAGAATGGAGGTGTGTGAAGTCACAGAATGGAGGTATGTGAAGTCACAGAATGGAGGTGTGTGAAGTCATAGAAAGGAGGTGTGTGAAGTCACAGAATGGACGGTTATGAAGTCATAGAATGGAGGTGTGTGAAGTCACAGAATTGAGGTGTTTGAAGTCATTTATTGGAGGTGTGTGAAGCCAAAATGGATGTGAGAAGTCATAGCATGGAGGTGTGTGAAGTCATAGAATGGATGTGTGTGAAGTCATAGAATGGAGGTGTGTAAAGTCACAGAGTGGAGGTGTGTGAAGTCATAGAATGGAGGTGTGTGAAGTCACAGAATGGAGGTGTGTGAAGTCACAGAATGGAGGTTTGTGAAGTCATAGAATGGAGGTATGTGAAGTCAAATTGGAGGGGTGTGAAGTCGTAGAATGGAGGTGTGTGAAGTCACAGAATGGAGGGGTGTGAACTCACAATGGTGGTGTGTGAAGTCACAAATGGAGGTGTGTGAAGTCACAGAATGTAGGTGTGTGAAGTCAAAATGGAGGTGTGTGAAGTCACAGAATGGAGGTGTGTGAACTCACATAATGGAGGTGTGTGAACTCACAATGGTGGTGTGTGAAGTCACAAATGGAGGTGTGTGAAGTCACAGAATGTAGGTGTGTGAAGTCAAAATGGAGGTGTGTGACGTCAAAGAATGGAGGTGTATGAACTCATAGAATGTAGATGTGTGAAGTCATGGAAGGGAGGTTTGTGAAGTCAAACATTGGAACTGTGAGAAGTTACAGAAAGGAGATGTGTGAAGTCATAGAATGGAGGTGTGTGAAGTCATACAATGGAGGAGTGTGAAGTCAGAATGGAGGTGTGTGAAGTCATAGAATGGAGGTGTGTGAAATCATAGAATGGAGGTTTGTGAGGTCTCAGAATGGAGGTGTGTGAACTCAGAATGGAGGTGTGTGAAGTCACAGAATAGAGGTGTGTGAAGTCATAGCATGAAGGTATGTGAAATCATAGAATGGAAGTGTGTGAAGTCATAGAATGGAGGTGTGTGAAATCATAGAATGGAGGTTTGCGTAGTCATAGAATGGAGGTGTGTGAAGTCATAGAATGGAGGGGTGTGAAGTCACAGAATGGAGGTGTGTGAAGTCACAGAAGGGAGGTTTGCGAAGTCATAGAATCGAGGTGTGTGAAGTCATAGAATGGAGGTGTGTGAATCATAGAATGGAGGTTTGTGAAGTTACAGAATGGAGGTGGGTGAAGTCACAGAATGGAGGTTTGTGAAGTCATAGAATGGAGGTGTGTGAAGTCACAGAATGGAGGTGTGTGAAGTCACAGAATAGAGGTTTGTGAAGTCATAGAATGGAGGTATGTGAAGTCGTGGAATGGAGGTGTGTGAAGTCACGTAATGGAGGTGTGTGAACTCAAAATGGAGGTGTGTGACGTCATAAAATTGAGGTGTGTGAAGTCATAGAATGAAGTGTGTGAAATCATAGAATGGAGGTTTGTGAAGTCACAGAATGGAAGTGTGTGAAATCACAGAATGTAGGTGTGTGAAGTCATAGAATGGAGGTATATGAAGTCAAATTGGAGGGTTTGAAGTCGGAAAATGGAGGTGTGTGAAGTCACAGAATGGAGGTATGTGAAGTCACAGAATGGAGGTGTGTGAAGTCATAGAAAGGAGGTGTGTGAACTCACAGAATGGACGGTTATGAAGTCATAGAATGAGGTGTGTGAAGTCACAGAATTGAGGTGTTTGAAGTCATTTATTGGAGGTGTGTGAAGTCAAAATGGATGTGTGAAGTCATAGAATGGAGTTGTGTGAAGTCATAAAATGGAGGTGTATGAAGTCATAGAATGGAGGTGTGTGAAGTCACAGAATGCAGGTGTGTGAAGTCACAGAATGGACGTTTGTGAAGTCATAGAATGGAGGTATGTGACGTCTAATTGGAGGGGTGTGAAGTCAGAGAATGGACGTGTGTGAAGTCACAGAATGGAGGTGGGTTAAGTCACAGAATGGAGGTGTGTGAAGTCACAGAATGGACGGGTATGAAGTCATAGAATGGAATTGTGTGAAGTCACAGAATTGAGGTGTTTGAAGTCATATATTGGAGGTGTATGAAGTCAAAATGGATGTGTGAAGTAATAGAAAGGAGGTGTGTGAAGTCATGGAATGGAGGTGAGAGAAGTCATAGAATGGAGGTGTGTGAAGTCACAGAATGGAGGTGTGTGAAGTCATAGAATGGAGGTGTGTGAAGTCATAGCATGGAGGTGTGAAGTCATAGAACTGAAGTGTGAGAAGTCATAGAGTGGTGGTGTGTGATGTCAAGGAATGGAGGTGTGCGAAGTCATAGAATGAAGGTGTGTGAAGTCACGGAAGGGAGGTGTGTGAAGTCACAGAATGGAGATGTGTGAAGTCAAAACGGAGGTGTGTGAAGTCACAGAATGGAGGTGTGGAAGTCACAGAATGGAGATGTGCGAAGTCAACAAGGTGGTGTGAGAAGCCACAAATGTAAGTAAGTGTGTGAAGTCACAGAATGGAGGTGTGTGAAGTCAAAATGGAGGTGTGTGAAGTCAAACAATGTAGGTTTGTGAAGTCATCGAATGGAGTTGTGTGAAGTCACAGAATGGAGGTGTGTGAAGTCAGAATGGAGGTATGTGAAGTCACAGAATGGACTGTATGAAGTCATAGAATGGAGATGTGTGAAGTCACAGAATTGAGGTTTTTGAAGTCATATATTGGAGGTGTGTGAAGTCAAAATGGATGTGTGAAGTCATAGAATGGATGTGTGTGAAATCATAGAATGAGGGTGTGTGAGGTCATAGAATGGAGGTGTGTGAAGTCACAGAATGGGTGTGTGTGAACTCATAGAATGGAGGTGTGTGAAGTCATAGAGTGGAAGTGTGTGAAGTCACAGAAGGGAGGTGTGTGAAGTTTGAATGGAGGTGTGTGAAGTCACCGAATGGAGTTGTGTGAACACAGAATGGAGGTGTGTGAAGTCACAGAACGGATGTTTCTGAAGTAAAAATGAAGGTGTGTGAAGTCATAGAATGCAGGTGTGTGCAGTCACAGAATGGAGGTGTGTGAAGTCAGAATGGAGGTGTGTAGTCATGGATTGGAGGCGGGTGAAGTCATAGAAAGGAGGTGTGGGAATTCACATAATGGAGGAGCGTGAAGTCATAGAGGGCAGGTGAGTGAAATCACAGATTCGAGGTCTGTGAAGTCAAAGAATGGAGGTGTGTTATGTCAGAATGGAGATGTGTGAAGTCATAGAAAGAGGTGTGTGAAGTCAGAATGGAGGTGTGTGAAGTCATAGAAAGGAGGTATGTGAAGTCAAATTGGAGGGGTGTGAAGTCGGAGAATGGAGGTGTGTGAAGTCACAGAATGGAGGTGGGTGAAGTCACAGAACGGAGGTGTGTGAAGTTAGAGAATGGATGTTTGTAGAGTAAGAATGAAGGTGTGTGAATTCATAAAATGGAGGTGTGTGACGTCAAAGAATGGAGGTGTGTGAAGTCATAGAATGGACCAGTGTGAAATCACAGAATGGAGGTGTGTGAAGTCATAGAATGGAGGTGTGTGAAGTTATAGAATGGAGGTGTGTGAAGTCACAGAACGGAGGTGTGTGAACTCAGAATGGAGGTGTGAATTCATAGAATGGAGGTGGGTGAAGTCATAGAAAGGAGGTGTGGGAAGTCATAGAATGGAGGAGTGTGAAGTCATAGATTGGAGGTGAGTGAAGTCACAGATTCGAGGTCTGTGAAGTCATAGAATGGAGGTGTGTGAACTCATAGAATGGAGGTTTGTGACGTCACAATGGAAGTGTGTGAAGTCATAGAATGGAGGTGTGTGAAGTCAGAGAATGGAGGTGTGTGAAGTCAAAATGGAGGTGTGTGACGTCCTAAAATGGAGGTGTGTGAAGTCATAGAATGGAGGTATGGGAAATCATAGAATGGAGGTTTGTGAAGTCATAGAATGGAGGTGTGTAAAGTCAGAATGGACGTGTGAAGTCATAGAATGGAGGTGGGTGAAGTCATAGAAATTAGGTGTGGTAAGTCATAGAATGGAGAAGTGTGAAGTCATAGAGTGGATATCAGTGAAGTCATAGATGGAGGGGTGTGAAACCAGAATGTAGGTTTGCGAAGTCATAGAACAGAGGTGTGTGAAGTCAGAATGGAGGTGTGTGAAATCATAGAATGGAGGTTTGTGAAGTCACAGAATGGAGGTTGTGTGAACTCCGAATGGAGGTGTGTGAATTCACAAAATGGAGGTGTGTGAAGTCATAGCATGAAGGTATGTGAAATCATAGAATGGAAGTGTGTGAAGTCATAGAATGGAGGTGTGTGAAGTCATACAATGAAGGTGTGTGAAGTCATAGAATGGAGGTGTGTGAAGTCACAGAAGGCAGGTGTGTGAAGTCACATAACGGAGGTGTGTGAAGTCAAAATGGAGGTGTGTGACGTCATAAAATGGAGGTGTGTGAAGTGATAGAATGGAGGTGTGTGAAATCATAGAATGGAGGTTTGTGAAGTTACAGAATGGAGGTGGGTGAAGTCACAGAATGGAGGTTTGTGAAGTCATAGAATGGAGGTATGTGAAGTCAAATTGGAGGGTTTGAAATCGAAGAATGGAAGTGTGTGAAGTCACAGACTGGAGGTGGGTGAAGTCACAGAATGGAGGTGTGTGAAGTCATAGAATGGAGGTGTGTGAAGTCACAGAATGGACGGGTATGTAGTCATAGAATGGAGGTGTGTGATGCAGAATGGAGGTGTGTGAAGTCATAGAATAGAGGTGTGTGAAGTCAGAATGGAGGTGTGTGTAGTCATAGATGGAGTTGTGTGAAGTCATAGTATGGAGGTGTGTGAAATCATAGAATGGAGTTTTGTGAAGACGCAGAATGGAGCTGTGTGAATTCAGAATGGAGGTGTTTGAAGTCATAGAATGGAGGTGTGAGAAGTCAGAATGGAGGGGTGTGAACTCATAGAATGGAGGTGTGTGACGTCACAATGGAAGTGTGTGAAGTCATAGAATGGAGGTGTGTGAAGTCACAGAATGGAGGTGTGTGAAGTCATAGAATGGAGTTGTGTGAAGTCACAGAATGGAGGTGTGTAAAGTCATAGAAGGGAGGTGTATGAAGTTATAGAATGGATGTTTGTAAAGAAAGAATGAAGGTGTGTGAAGTCATAGAATGGAGGTGTGTGACGTCAAAGAATGGAGGTGTGTGTAGTCATAGAATGAAGCTGTGTGAAGTCAGAATGGAGGTGTGTGAAGTCACTGAATGGAGGTGTGTCAACTCAGAATTTAGTGTGTGAAGTCAAAGAATGGAGGTGTGTGAAGTCATAGAATGGAGGTGTGTGAAGTCAGAATGGAGGTGTGGGAAGTCACAGAATTGAGGACTGTGAACACAGAATGGAGGTGTGTGAAGTCAAAGAATGGAGGTGTGTGAAGTCATACAATGGAGGTGTGTGAAGTCATAGAATGTATGTTTGTGAAGTAAGAATGATGGTGTGTGAAGTCATAGAATGGACGTGTGTGAAGTCACAGAATGGAGGTGTGTGAAGAAATAGAATGGAGGTGTGTGAAGTCATAGAATGGAGGTGCGTGGACTCACATAATGGAGGTGTGTGAAGTCATAGAATGGAGTTGTGTGAAGTCAGAATGGACGTGTGAAGTCATAGATTTGAGGTGGGTGAAGTCTTAGAAAGGAGGTGTGGGAAGTCATAGAATGGAGGAGTGTGAAGTCATAGAGTGGAGGTGAGTGAAGTCACAGACTCGAGGTCTGTGAAGTCATAGAATGGAGGTGTGTGAAGTCAGAATGGAGGTGTGTGAAGTCATAGAATGGAGGTGTGTGAACTCATAGAATGGTGGTGTGTAATGTCACAATGCAAGTGTGTGAAGTCATAGAATGGAGGTGTGTGAAGTCACAGAATGGAGGTGTGAGAAGTCAAAATGGAGGTGTGTGACGTCCTAAAATGGAGGTGTGTGAAGTCATAGAATGGAGGTGTGTGAAATCATAGAATGGAGGTTTGTGAAGTCACAGAATGGAGGTGTGTGAACTCCGAATGGAGGTGTGTGAATTCACAGAATGGAGGTGTGTGAAGTCATAGCATGAAGGTATGTGAAATCATAGAATGGAAGTGTGTGAAGTCATAGAATGGAGGTGTGTGAAGTCATACATGAAGGTGTGTGAAGTCATAGAATGGAGGTGTGTGAAGTCACAGAAGGGAGGTGTGTGAAGTCACATAATGGAGGTGTGTGAAGTCAAAATGGAGGTGTGTGACGTCATAAAATGGAGGTGTGTGAAGTCATAGAATGGAGGTGTGTGAAATCAGAGAGTGGAGGTTTGTGAAGTCACAGAATGGAGGTTTGTGAAGTCATAGAATGGAGGTATGTGAAGTCAAATTGTAGGGTTTGAAGTCTGAGAATGGAGGTGTGTGAAGAACAGAATGGAAGTGGGTGAAGTCACAGAATAGAGGTGTGTGAAGTCATAGAATGGAGGTGTGTGAAGTCACAGAATGGACGGGTATGAAGTCTTAGAATGGAGGTGTGTGATGTCAGAATGGAGGTGTGTGAAGTCACAGAATGGAGGTTTGTGAAGTCATAGAAAGGAGGTATGTGAAGTCAAATTGGAGGGGTGTGAAGTCGGAGAATGGAGGTGTGTGAAGTCACAGAATGGAGGTGGGTGAAGTCACAGAATGGAGGTGTGTGAAGTTAGAGAATTGATGTTTGTAGAGTAAGAATGAAGGTGTGTGAATTTATAAAATGGAGGTGTGTGACGTCAAAAAATGGAGGTGTGTGAAGTCATAGAATGGACCAGTGTGAAATCACAGAATGGAGGTGTGTGAAGTCATAGAATGGAGGTGTGTGAAGTCATAGAATGGAGGTGTGTGAAGTCATATAATGGAGGTGTGTGAAGTCACAGAACGGAGATGTGTGAACTCAGAATGGAGGTGTGAATTCATAGAATGGAGGTGGGTGAAGTCATAGAAAGGAGGTGTGGGAAGTCATAGAATGGAGGAGTGTGAAGTCATAGATTGGAGGTGAGTGAAGTCACAGATTCGAGGTCTGTGAAGTCATAGAATGGAGGTGTGTGAACTCATAGAATGGAGGTGTGTGACGTCACAATGGAAGTGTGTGAAGTCATAGAATGGAGGTGTGTGAAGTCAGAGAATGGAGGTGTGTGAAGTCAAAATGGAGGTGTGTGACGTCCTAAAATGGAGGTGTGTGAAGTCATAGAATGGAGGTATGGGAAATCATAGAATGGAGGTTTGTGAAGTCATAGAATGGAGGTGTGTAAAGTCAGAATGGACGTGTGAAGTCATAGAATGGAGGTGGGTGAAGTCATAGAAATTAGGTGTGGTAAGTCATAGAATGGAGAAGTGTGAAGTCATAGAGTGGATATCAGTGAAGTCATAGAATGGAGGTGTGTGAAATCAGAATGTAGGTTTGCGAAGTCATAGAACAGAGGTGTGTGAAGTCAGAATGGAGGTGTGTGAAATCATAGAATGGAGGTTTGTGAAGTCACAGAATGGAGGTGTGTGAACTCCAAATGGAGGTGTGTGAATTCACAGAATGGAGGTGTGTGAAGTCATAGCATGGAGGTATGTGAAATCATAGAATGGAAGTGTGTGAAGTCATAGAATGGAGGTGTGTGAAGTCATACAATGAAGGTGTGTGAAGTCATAGAATGGAGGTGTGTGAAGTCACAGAAGGCAGGTGTGTGAAGTCACATAACGGAGGTGTGTGAAGTCAAAATGGAGGTGTGTGACGTCATAAAATGGAGGTGTGTGAAGTCATAGAATGGAGGTGTGTGAAATCATAGAATGGAGGTTTGTGAAGTTACAGAATGGAAGTGGGTGAAGTCACAGAATGGAGGTGTGTGAAGTCATAGAATGGAGGTATGTGAAGTCAAATTGGAGGGTTTGAAATCGAAGAATGGAGGTGTGTGAAGTCACAGACTGGAGGTGGGTGAAGTCACAGAATGGAGGTGTGTGAAATCATAGAATGGAGGTGTGTGAAGTCACAGAATGGACGGGTATGTAGTCATAGAATGGAGGTGTGTGATGCAGAATGGAGGTGTGTGAAGTCATAGAATAGAGGTGTGTGATGTCAGAATGGAGGTGTGTGTAGTCATAGATGGAGTTGTGTGAAGTCATAGTATGGAGGTGTGTGAAATCATAGAATGGAGTTTTGTGAAGACGCAGAATGGAGCTGTGTGAATTCAGAATGGAGGTGTTTGAAGTCATAGAATGGAGGTGTGAGAAGTCAGAATGGAGGGGTGTGAACTCATAGAATGGAGGTGTGTGATGTCACAATGGAAGTGTGTGAAGTCATAGAATGGAGGTGTGTGAAGTCAAGAATGGAGGTGTGTGAAGTCATAGAATGGAGTTGTGTGAAGTCACAGAATGGAGGTGTGTAAACTCATAGAAGGGAGGTGTATGAAGTTATAGAATGGATGTTTGTAAAGAAAGAATGAAGGTGTGTGAAGTCATAGATGGAGGTGTGTGACGTCAAAGAATGGAGGTGTGTGAAGTCATAGAATGAAGCTGTGTGAAGTCAGAATGGAGGTGTGTGAAGTCACTGAATGGAGGTGTGTCAACTCAGAATTTAGGTGTGTGAAGTCAAAGAATGGAGGTGTGTGAAGTCATAGAATGGAGGTGTGTGAAGTCAGAATGGAGGTGTGGGAAGTCACAGAATTGAGGACTGTGAACACAGAATGGAGGTGTGTGAAGTCAAAGAATGGAGGTGTGTGAAGTCATACAATGGAGGTGTGTGAAGTCATAGAATGTATGTTTGTGAAGTAAGAATGATGGTGTGTGAAGTCATAGAATGGACGTGTGTGAAGTCACAGAATGGAGGTGTGTGAAGAAATAGAATGGAGGTGTGTGAAGTCATAGAATGGAGGTGTGTGGACTCATATAATGGAGGTGTGTGAAGTCATAGAATGGAGTTGTGTGAAGTCAGAATGGACGTGTGAAGTCATAGAATTGAGGTGGGTGAAGTCTTAGAAAGGAGTTGTGGGAAGTCATAGAATGGAGGAGTGTGAAGTCATAGAGTGGAGGTGAGTGAAGTCACAGACTCGAGGTCTGTGAAGTCATAGAATGGAGGTGTGTGAAGTCAGAATGGAGGTGTGTGAAGTCATAGAATGGAGGTGTGTGAACTCATAGAATGGTGGTGTGTAATGTCACAATGCAAGTGTGTGAAGTAATAGAATGGAGGTGTGTGAAGTCACAGAATGGAGGTGTGAGAAGTCAAAATGGAGGTGTGTGACGTCCTAAAATGGAGGTGTGTGAAGTCATAGAATGGAGGTGTGTGAAATCATAGAATGGAGGTTTGTGAAGTCACAGAATGGAGGTGTGTAAACTCCAAATGGAGGTGTGTGAATTCACAGAATGGAGGTGTGTGAAGTCATAGCATGAAGGTATGTGAAATCATACAATGGAAGTGTGTGAAGTCATAGAATGGAGGTGTGTGAAGTCATACATGAAGGTGTGTGAAGTCATAGAATGGAGGTGTGTGAAGTCACAGAAGGGAGGTGTGTGAAGTCACATAATGGAGGTGTGTGAAGTCAAAATGGAGGTGTGTGACGTCATAAAATGGAGGTGTGTGAAGTCATAGAATGGAGGTGTGTGAAATCATAGAGTGGAGGATTGTGAAGTCACAGAATGGAGGTTTGTGAAGTCATAGAATGGAGGTATGTGAAGTCAAATTGTAGGGTTTGAAGTCTGAGAATGGAGGTGTTTGAAAAACAGAATGGAAGTGGGTGAAGTCACAGAATAGAGGTGTGTGAAGTCATAGAATGGAGGTGTGTGAAGTCACAGAATGGACGGGTATGAAGTCTTAGAATGGAGGTGTGTGATGTCAGAATGGAGGTGTGTGAAGTCATAGAAAGGAGGTGTGTGAAGTCACAGAATGGAGGTTTGTGAAGTCATAGAAAGGAGGTATGTGAAGTCAAATTGGAGGGGTGTGAGTCGGAGAATGGAGGTGTGTGAAGTCACAGAATGGAGGTGGGTGAAGTCACAGAATGGAGGTGTGTGAAGTTAGAGAATGGATGTTTGTAGAGTAAGAATGAAGGTGTGTGAATTCATAAAATGGAGGTGTGTGACGTCAAAAAATGGAGGTGTGTGAAGTCATAGAATGGACCAGTGTGAAATCACAGAATGGAGGTGTGTGAAGTCATAGAATGGAGGTGTGTGAAGTCCTAGAATGGATGTGTGTGAAGTCATATAATGGAGGTGTGTGAAGTAACAGAACGGAGGTGTGTGAACTCAGAATGGAGGTGTGAATTCATAGAATGGAGGTGGGTGAAGTCATAGAAAGGAGGTGTGGGAAGTCATAGAATGGAGGAGTGTGAAGTCATAGATTGGAGGTGAGTGAAGTCACAGATTCGAGGTCTGTGAAGTCATAGAATGGAGGTGTGTGAAGTCAGAGAATGGAGGTGTGTGAAGTCAGAGAATGGAGGTGTGTGAAGTCAAAATGGAGGTGTGTGACGTCCTAAAATGGAGGTGTGTGAAGTCATAGAATGGAGGTATGGGAAATCATAGAATGGAGGTTTGTGAAGTCATAGAATGGAGGTGTGTAAAGTCAGAATGGACGTGTGAAGTCATAGAATGGAGGTGGGTGAAGTCATAGAAATTAGGTGTGGTAAGTCATAGAATGGAGAAGTGTGAAGTCATAGAGTGGATATCAGTGAAGTCATAGAATGGAGGTGTGTGAAATCAGAATGTAGGTTTGCGAAGTCATAGAACAGAGGTGTGTGAAGTCAGAATGGAGGTGTGTGAAATCATAGAATGGAGGTTTGTGAAGTCACAGAATGGAGGAGTGTGAACTCCGAATGGAGGTGTGTGAATTCACAGAATGGAGGTGTGTGAAGTCATAGCATGAAGGTATGTGAAATCATAGAATGGAAGTGTGTGAAGTCATAGAATGGAGGTGTGTGAAGTCATACAATGAAGGTGTGTGAAGTCATAGAATGGAGGTGTGTGAAGTCACAGAAGGGAGGTGTGTGAAGTCACATAACGGAGGTGTGTGAAGTCAAAATGGAGGTGTGTGACGTCATACAATGGAGGTGTGTGAAGTCATAGAATGGAGGTGTGTGAAATCATAGAATGGAGGTTTGTGAAGTTACAGAATGGAGGTGGGTGAAGTCACAGAATGGAGGTTTGTGAAGTCATAGAATGGAGGTATGTGAAGTCAAATTGGAGGGTTTGAAATCGAAGAATGGAGGTGTGTGAAGTCACAGACTGGAGGTGGGTGAAGTCACAGAATGGAGGTGTGTGAAGTCATAGAATGGAGGTGTGTGAAGTCACAGAATGGACGGGTATGTAGTCATAGAATGGAGGTGTGTGATGCAGAATGGAGGTGTGTGAAGTCATAGAATAGAGGTGTGTGAAGTCAGAATGGAGGTGTGTGTAGTCATAGATGGAGTTGTGTGAAGTCATAGTATGGAGGTGTGTGAAATCATAGAATGGAGTTTTGTGAAGACGCAGAATGGAGCTGTGTGAATTCAGAATGGAGGTGTTTGAAGTCATAGAATGGAGGTGTGAGAAGTCAGAATGGAGGGGTGTGAACTCATAGAATGGAGGTGTGTGACGTCACAATGGAAGTGTGTGAAGTCATAGAATGGAGGTGTGTGAAGTCACAGAATGGAGGTGTGTAAAGTCATAGAAGGGAGGTGTATGAAGTTATAGAATGGATGTTTGTAAAGAAAGATTGAAGGTGTGTGAAGTCATAGAATGGAGGTGTGTGACGTCAAAGAATGGAGGTGTGTGAAGTCATAGAATGAAGCTGTGTGAAGTCAGAATGGAGGTGTGTGAAGTCACTGAATGGAGGTGTGTCAACTCAGAATTTAGGTGTGTGAAGTCAAAGAATGGAGGTGTGTGAAGTCATAGAATGGAGGTGTGTGAAGTCAGAATGGAGGTGTGGGAAGTCACAGAATTGAGGACTGTGAACACAGAATGGAGGTGTGTGAAGTCAAAGAATGGAGGTGTGTGAAGTCAAAGAATGGAGGTGTGTGAAGTCATAGAATGTATGTTTGTGAAGTAAGAATGATGGTGTGTGAAGTCATAGAATGGACGTGTGTGAAGTCACAGAATGGAGGTGTGTGAAGAAATAGAATGGAGGTGTGTGAAGTCATAGAATGGAGGTGTGTGGACTCATATAATGGAGGTGTGTGAAGTCATAGAATGGAGTTGTGTGAAGTCAGAATGGACGTGTGAAGTCATAGAATTGAGGTGGGTGAAGTCTTAGAAAGGAGGTGTGGGAAGTCATAGAATGGAGGAGTGTGAAGTCATAGAGTGGAGGTGAGTGAAGTCACAGACTCGAGGTCTGTGAAGTCATAGAATGGAGGTGTGTGAAGTCAGAATGGAGGTGTGTGAAGTCATAGAATGGAGGTGTGTGAACTCATAGAATGGTGGTGTGTAATGTCACAATGCAAGTGTGTGAAGTAATAGAATGGAGGTGTGTGAAGTCACAGAATGGAGGTGTGAGAAGTCAAAATGGAGGTGTGTGACGTCCTAAAATATAGGTGTGTGAAGTCATAGAATGGAGGTGTGTGAAATCATAGAATGGAGGTTTGTGAAGTCACAGAATGGAGGTGTGTGAACTCCAAATGGAGGTGTGTGAATTCACAGAATGGAGGTGTGTGAAGTCATAGCATGAAGGTATGTGAAATCATACAATGGAAGTGTGTGAAGTCATAGAATGGAGGTGTGTGAAGTCATACATGAAGGTGTGTGAAGTCATAGAATGGAGGTGTGTGAAGTCACAGAAGGGAGGTGTGTGAAGTCACATAATGGAGGTGTATGAAGTCAAAATGGAGGTGTGTGACGTCATAAAATGGAGGAGTGTGAAGTCATAGAATGGAGGTGTGTGAAATCATAGAGTTGAGGTTTGTGAAGTCACAGAATGGAGGTTTGAGAAGTCATAGAATGGAGGTATGTGAAGTCAAATTGTAGGGTTTGAAGTCTGAGAATGGAGGTGTGTGAAAAACAGAATGGAAGTGGGTGAAGTCACAGAATTGAGGTGTGTGAAGTCATAGAATGGAGGTGTGTGAAGTCACAGAATGGACGGGTATGAAGTCTTAGAATGGAGGTGTGTGATGTCAGAATGGAGCTGTGTGAAGTCATAGAAAGGAAGTGTGTGAAGTCACAGAATGGAGGTTTGTGAAGTCATAGAAAGGAGGTATGTGAAGTCAAATTGGAGGGGTGTGAAGTCGGAGAATGGAGGTGTGTGAAGTCACAGAATGGAGGTGGGTGAAGTCACAGAATGGAGGTGTGTGAAGTTAGAGAATGGATGTTTGTAGAGTAAGAATGAAGGTGTGTGAATTCATAAAATGGAGGTGTGTGACGTCAAAGAATGGAGGTGTGTGAAGTCATAGAATGGACCAGTGTGAAATCACAGAATGGAGGTGTGTGAAGTCATAGAATGGAGGTTTGTGAAGTCACAGAATGGAGGTGTGTGAACTCCGAATGGAGGTGTGTGAATTCACAGAATGGAGGTGTGTGAAGTCATAGAATGAAGGTATGTGAAATCATAGAATGGAAGTGTGTGAAGTCATAGAATGGAGGTGTGTGAAGTCATACAATGAAGGTGTGTGAAGTCATAGAATGGAGGTGTGTGAAGTCACAGAAGGGAGGTGTGTGAAGTCACATAACGGAGGTGTGTGAAGTCAAAATGGAGGTGTGTGACGTCATAAAATGGAGGTGTGTGAAGTCATAGAATGGAGGTGTGTAAAATCATAGAATGGAGGTTTGTGAAGTTACAGAATGGAGGTGGGTGAAGTCACAGAATGGAGGTGGGTGAAGTCACAGAATGGAGGTGTGTGAAGTCATAGAATGGTAGTGTGTGAAGTCACAGAATGGACGGGTAAGTAGTCATAAAATGGAGGTGTGTGATGCAGAATGGAGGTGTGTGAAGTCATAGAATAGAGGTGTGTGAAGTCAGAATGGAGGTGTGTGAAGTCATAGATGGAGTTGTGTGAAGTCATAGTATGGAGATGTGTGAAATCATAGAATGGAGTTTTGTGAAGACGCAGAATGGAGCTGTGTGAATTCAGAATGGAGGTGTGTGAAGTCATAGAATGGAGGTGTGAGAAGTCAGAATGGAGGGGTGTGAACTCATAGAATGGAGGTGTGTTACGTCACAATGGAAGTGTGTGAAGTCATAGAATGGAGGTGTGTGAAGTCACAGAATGGAGGTGTGTGAAGTCATAGAATGGAGTTGTGTGAAGTCACAGAATGGAGGTGTATAAAGTCATAGAATGGAGGTGTATGAAGTTATAGAATGGATGTTTGTAAAGAAAGAATGAAGGTGTGTGAAGTCATAGAATGGAGGTGTGTGACGTCAAAGAATGGAGGTGTGTGAAGTCATAGAATGAAGCTGTGTGAAGTCAGAATGGAGGTGTGTGAAGTCACTGAATGGAGGTGTGTCAACTCAGAATTTAGGTGTGTGAAGTCAAAGAATGGAGGTGTGTGTAGTCATAGAATGGAGGTGTGTGAAGTCAGAATGGAGGTGTGGGAAGTCACAGAATTGAGGTCTGTGAACACAGAATGGAGGTGTGTGAAGTCAAAGAATGGAGGTGTGTGAAGTCATACAATGGAGGTGTGTGAAGTCATAGAATGTATGTTTGTGAAGTAAGAATGATGGTGTGTGAAGTCATAGAATGGACGTGTGTGAAGTCACAGAATGGAGGTGTGTGAAGAAATAGAATGGAGGTGTGTGAAGTCATAGAATGGAGGTGTGTGGACTCATATAATGGAGGTGTGTGAAGTCATAGAATGGAGTTGTGTGAAGTCAGAATGGACGTGTGAAGTCATAGAATTGAGGTGGGTGAAGTCTTAGAAAGGAGGTGTGGGAAGTCATAGAATGGAGGAGTGTGAAGTCATAGAGTGGAGGTGAGTGAAGTCACAGATTTGAGGTCTGTGAAGTTATAGAATGGAGGTGTGTGAAGTCAGAATGGAGGTGTGTGAAGTCATAGAATGGAGGTGTGTGAACTCATAGAATGGTGGTGTGTGATGTCACAATGCAAGTGTGTGAAGTAATAGAATGGAGGTGTGTGAAGTCACAGAATGGAGGTGTGAGAAGTCAAAATGGAGGTGTGTGACGTCCTAAAATGGAGGTGTGTGAAGTCATAGAATGGAGGTGTGTGAAATCATAGGATGGAGGTTTGTGAAGTCACAGAATGGAGGTGTGTGAACTCCGAATGGAGGTGTGGAATTCACAGAATGGAGGTGTGTGAAGTCATAGCATGAAGGTATGTGAAATCATAGAATGGAAGTGTGTGAAGTCATAGAATGGAGGTGTGTGAAGTCATACAATGAAGGTGTGTGAAGTCATAGAATGGAGGTGTGTGAAGTCACAGAAGGGAGGTGTGTGAAGTCACATAACGGAGGTGTGTGAAGTCAAAATGGAGGTGTGTGACGTCATAAAATGGAGGTGTGTGAAGTCATAGAATGGAGGTGTGTAAAATCATAGAATGGAGGTTTGTGAAGTTACAGAATGGAGGTGGGTGAAGTCACAGAATGGAGGTTTGTGAAGTCATAGAATGAAGGTATGTGAAGTCAAATTGGAGGGTTTGAAATCGGAGAATGGAGGTGTGTGAAGTCACAGACTGGAGGTGGGTGAAGTCACAGAATGGAGGTGTGTGAAGTCATAGAATGGTGGTGTGTGAAGTCACAGAACGGACGGGTATGTAGTCATAGAATGGAGGTGTGTGATGTAGAATGGAGGTGTGTGAAGTCATAGAATAGAGGTGTGTGAAGTCAGAATGGAGGTGTGTGAAGTCATAGATGGAGTTGTGTGAAGTCATTGTATGGAGGTGTGTGAAATCATAGAATGGAGTTTTGTGAAGACGCAGAATGGAGCTGTGTGAATTCAGAATGGAGGTGTGTGAAGTCATAGAATGGAGGTGTGAGAAGTCAGAATGGAGGGGTGTGAACTCATAGAATGGAGGTGTGTGACGTCACAATGGAAGTGTGTGAAGTCATAGAATGGAGGTGTGTGAAGTCACAGAATGGAGGTGTGTGAAGTCATACAATGGAGTTGTGTGAAGTCACAGAATGGAGGTGTATAAAGTCATAGAATGGAGGTGTATGAAGTTACAGAATGGATGTTTGTAAAGAAAGAATGGAGGTGTGTGAAGTCATAAAATGGAGGTGTGTGAAGTCATAGAATGGAGGTGTGTGAAGTCATAGATGGAGGAGTGTGAAGTCAGAATGCAGTTGTGTGATGTCATAGAATGGAGGTGTGTGAAGTCATAGAATGGAGGTGTGTGAAGTCAAGGAAGGGGGTTGTGTGAAGTCACAGGATGGAGGTGTGTGAAGTCACAATGGAGGTGTGTGAAGTCATAGAATGGAGGTGTGTGAAGGCAAAGAATGGAGATGTGTGAAGTCATAGAATGGAGGTGTGTGAAATCATAGAATGGAGGTTTGTGAATTCACAGAATGGAGGTGTGTGAAGTCACAGAATGGAGGTGTTTGAAGTCATAGAATGGAGGTGTGTGAACTTATAGAATGGATGTTTGTAAAGTAAGAATGAAGTTGTGTGAAGTCATAGAATGGAGGTGTGTGACGTCAAAGAATGGAGGTGTGTGAAGTCATAGAATGGAGCTATGTGAAGCCAGAATGGAGGTGTGTGAAGTCACAGAATGGAGGTGTGTGAACACATAATGGAGGTGTGTGAAGTCAAAAAATGGAGGTGTGTGAAGTCATAGAATGGAGGTGTGTGAAGTCATAGCGTGTATGTTTGTGAAGTAAGAATGAAGGTGTGTGAAGTCATAGAATGGAGGTGTGTGAAATCACAGAATGGAGGTTTGTGAAGTCATAGAATGGAGGTGTGTGAAGTCATAGAATGGAGGTGTGTGAAGTCATATAATGGAGGTGTGTGAAGTCACAAAATGGAGGTGTGTGAAGTCAGAATGGAGGTGTGAGGTCATAGAATGGAGGTGGGTGAAGTCATAGAAAGGAGGTGTGGAAGTCATAGAATGGAGGAGTGTGAAGTCATAGAGTGGAGGTGAGTGAAGTCACAGATTCGAGGTCTGTGACGTGATAGAATGGAGGTGTGTGACGTCAAAGAATGGAGGTGTGTGAAGTCATAGAATGAAGCTGTGTGAAGTCAGAATGGAGGTGTGTGAAGTCACTGAATGGAGGTGTGTCAACTCAGAATTTAGGTGTGTGAAGTCAAAGAATGGAGGTGTGTGTAGTCATAGAATGGAGGTGTGTGAAGTCAGAATGGAGGTGTGGGAAGTCACAGAATTGAGGTCTGTGAACACAGAATGGAGGTGTATGAAGTCATAAAATGGAGGTGTGTGAAGTCATAGAATGTATGTTTGTGAAGTAAGAATGATGGTGTGTGAAGTCATAGAATGGACGTGTGTGAAGTCACAGAATTGAGGTGTGTGAAGAAATAGAATGGAGGTGTGTGAAGTCATAGAATGGAGGTGTGTGAAATCATATAATGGAGGTGTGTGAAGTCATAGAATGGAGTTGTGTGAAGACAGAATGGACGTGTGAAGTCATAGAATTGAGGTGGGTGAAGTCTTAGAAAGGAGGTGTGGGAAGTCATAGAATGGAGGAGTGTGAAGTCATAGAGTGGAGGTGAGTGAAGTCACAGATTTGAGGTCTGTGAAGTTATAGAATGGAGGTGTGTGAAGTCAGAATGGAGGTGTGTGAAGTCATAGAATGGAGGTGTGTGAACTCATAGAATGGTGGTGTGTGATGTCACAATGCAAGTGTGTGAAGTCATAGAATGGAGGTGTGTGAAGTCACAGAATGGAGGTGTGAGAAGTAAAAATGGAAGTGTGTGACGTCCTAAAATGGAGGTGTGTGAAGTCATAGAATGGAGGTGTGTGAAATCATAGGATGGAGGTTTGTGAAGTCACAGAATGGAGGTGTGTGAACTCCGAATGGAGGTGTGTGAATTCACAGAATGGAGGTGTGTGAAGTCATAGCATGAAGGTATGTGAAATCATAGAATGGAAGTGTGTGAAGTCATAGAATGGAGGTGTGTGAAGTCATACATGAAGGTGTGTGAAGTCATAGAATGGAGGTGTGTGAATTCACAGAAGGGAGGTGTGTGAAGTCACATAATGGAGGTGTATGAAGTCAAAATGGAGGTGTGTGACGTCATAAAATGGAGGTGTGTGAAGTCATAGAATGGAGGTGTGTGAAATCATAGAGTGGAGGATTGTGAAGTCACAGAATGGAGGTTTGTGAAGTCATAGAATGGAGGTATGTGAAGTCAAATTGGAGGGTTTGAAGTCTGAGAATGGAGGTGTGTGAAGGCACAGAATGGAAGTGGGTGAAGTCACAGAATAGAGGTGTGTGAAGTCATAGAATGGAGGTGTGTGAAGTCACAGAATGGACGGGTATGAAGTCTTAGAATGGAGGTGTGTGATGTCAGAATGGAGGTGTGTGAAGTCATAGAAAGGAGGTGTGTGAAGTCACAGAATGGAGGTTTGTGAAGTCATAGAAAGGAGGTATGTGAAGTCAAATTGGAGGGGTGTGAAGTCGGGGAATGGAGGTGTGTGAAGTCACAGAATGGAGGTTGGTGAATTCACAGAATGGAGGTGTGTGAACTCATAGAATGGAGGTGTGTGAAGTCACAATGGAGATGTGTGAACTCATAGAATGGAGGTGTGTGACGTCAGAATGGAAGTGTGTGAAGTCATAGAATGGAGTTGTGTGAAGTCACAGAATGGAGGTGTGAGAAGTCAAAATGGAGGTGTGTGACGTCCTAAAATGGAGGTGTGTGAAGTCATAGAATGGAGGTTTGTGAAATCATAGGATGGAGGTTTGTGAAGTCATAGAATGAAGCTGTGTGAAGTCAGAATGGAGGTGTGTGAAGTCACTGAATGGAGGTGTGTCAACTCAGAATTTAGGTGTGTGAAGTCAAAGAATGGAGGTGTGTGTAGTCATAGAATGGAGGTGTGTGAAGTCAGAATGGAGGTGTGGGAAGTCACAGAATTGAGGTCTGTGAACACAGATTGGAGGTGTGTGAAGTCAAAGAATGGAGGTGTGTGAAGTCATACAATGGAGGTCTGTGAAATCATAGAATGTATGTTTGTGAAGTAAGAATGATGGTGTGTGAAGTCATAGAATGGACGTGTGTGAAGTCACAGAATGGAGGTGTGTGAAGAAATAGAATGGAGGTGTGTGAAGTCATAGAATGGAGGTGTGTGGACTCATATAATGGAGGTGTGTGAAGTCATAGAATGGAGTTGTGTGAAGTCAGAATGGACGTGTGAAGTCATAGAATTGAGGTGGGTGAAGTCTTAGAAAGGAGGTGTGGGAAGTCATAGAATGGAGGAGTGTGAAGTCATAGAGTGGAGGTGAGTGAAGTCACAGATTTGAGGTCTGTGAAGTTATAGAATGGAGGTGTGTGAAGTCAGAATGGAGGTGTGTGAAGTCATAGAATGGAGGTGTGTGAACTCATAGAATGGTGGTGTGTGATGTCACAATGCAAGTGTGTGAAGTCATAGAATGGAGGTGTGTGAAGTCACAGAATGGAGGTGTGAGAAGTAAAAATGGAAGTGTGTGACGTCCTAAAATGGAGGTGTGTGAAGTCATAGAATGGAGGTGTGTGAAATCATAGGATGGAGGTTTGTGAAGTCACAGAATGGAGGTGTGTGAACTCCGAATGGAGGTGTGTGAATTCACAGAATGGAGGTGTGTGAAGTCATAGCATGAAGGTATGTGAAATCATAGAATGGAAGTGTGTGAAGTCATAGAATGGAGGTGTGTGAAGTCATACATGAAGGTGTGTGAAGTCATAGAATGGAGGTGTGTGAATTCACAGAAGGGAGGTGTGTGAAGTCACATAATGGAGGTGTATGAAGTCAAAATGGAGGTGTGTGACGTCATAAAATGGAGGTGTGTGAAGTCATAGAATGGAGGTGTGTGAAATCATAGAG
The DNA here is from genome assembly GCF_031878675.1 of Megascapheus bottae. Taxonomy (NCBI): domain Eukaryota; kingdom Metazoa; phylum Chordata; class Mammalia; order Rodentia; family Geomyidae; genus Megascapheus; species Megascapheus bottae. The sequence continues at coordinate 72,903 of NW_028327520.1, read as the reverse complement.
TGGAGGATTGTGAAGTCACAGAATGGAGGTTTGTGAAGTCATAGAATGGAGGTATGTGAAGTCAAATTGGAGGGTTTGAAGTCTGAGAATGGAGGTGTGTGAAGGCACAGAATGGAAGTGGGTGAAGTCACAGAATAGAGGTGTGTGAAGTCATAGAATGGAGGTGTGTGAAGTCACAGAATGGACGGGTATGAAGTCTTAGAATGGAGGTGTGTGATGTCAGAATGGAGGTGTGTGAAGTCATAGAAAGGAGGTGTGTGAAGTCACAGAATGGAGGTTTGTGAAGTCATAGAAAGGAGGTATGTGAAGTCAAATTGGAGGGGTGTGAAGTCGGGGAATGGAGGTGTGTGAAGTAACAGAATGGAGGTTGGTGAATTCACAGAATGGAGGTGTGTGAACTCATAGAATGGAGGTGTGTGAAGTCACAATGGAGATGTGTGAACTCATAGAATGGAGGTGTGTGACGTCAGAATGGAAGTGTGTGAAGTCATAGAATGGAGTTGTGTGAAGTCACAGAATGGAGGTGTGAGAAGTCAAAATGGAGGTGTGTGACGTCCTAAAATGGAGGTGTGTGAAGTCATAGAATGGAGGTTTGTGAAATCATAGGATGGAGGTTTGTGAAGTCATAGAATGAAGCTGTGTGAAGTCAGAATGGAGGTGTGTGAAGTCACTGAATGGAGGTGTGTCAACTCAGAATTTAGGTGTGTGAAGTCAAAGAATGGAGGTGTGTGTAGTCATAGAATGGAGGTGTGTGAAGTCAGAATGGAGGGGTGGGAAGTCACAGAATTGAGGTCTGTGAACACAGAATGGAGGTGTGTGAAGTCAAAGAATGGAGGTGTGTGAAGTCATACAATGGAGGTGTGTGAAGTCATAGAATGTATGTTTGTGAAGTAAGAATGATGGTGTGTGAAGTCATAGAATGGACGTGTGTGAAGTCACAGAATGGAGGTGTGTGAAGAAATAGAATGGAGGTGTGTGAAGTCATAGAATGGAGGTGTGTGGACTCATATAATGGAGGTGTGTGAAGTCATAGAATGGAGTTGTGTGAAGTCAGAATGGACGTGTGAAGTCATAGAATTGAGGTGGGTGAAGTCTTAGAAAGGAGGTGTGGGAAGTCATAGAATGGAGGAGTGTGAAGTCATAGAGTGGAGGTGAGTGAAGTCACAGATTTGAGGTCTGTGAAGTTATAGAATGGAGGTGTGTGAAGTCAGAATGGAGGTGTGTGAAGGCATAGAATGGAGGTGTGTGAACTCATAGAATGGTGGTGTGTGATGTCACAATGCAAGTGTGTGAAGTCATAGAATGGAGGTGTGTGAAGTCACAGAATGGATGTGTGAGAAGTCAAAATGGAGGTGTGTGACGTCCTAAAATGGAGGTGTGTGAAGTCATAGAATGGAGGTGTGTGAAATCATAGGATGGAGGTTTGTGAAGTCACAGAATGGAGGTGTGTGAACTCCGAATGGAGGTGTGTGAATTCACAGAATGGAGGTGTGTGAAGTCATAGCATGAAGGTATGTGAAATCATAGAATGGAAGTGTGTGAAGTCATAGAATGGAGGTGTGTGAAGTCATACAATGAAGGTGTGTGAAGTCATAGAATGGAGGTGTGTGAAGTCACAGAAGGGAGGTGTGTGAAGTCACATAACGGAGGTGTGTGAAGTCAAAATGGAGGTGTGTGACGTCATAAAATGGAGGTGTGTGAAGTCATAGAATGGAGGTGTGTAAAATCATAGAATGGAGGTTTGTGAAGTTACAGAATGGAGGTGGGTGAAGTCACAGAATGGAGGTTTGTGAAGTCATAGAATGAAGGTATGTGAAGTCAAATTGGAGGGTTTGAAATCGGAGAATGGAGGTGTGTGAAGTCACAGACTGGAGGTGGGTGAAGTCACAGAATGGAGGTGTGTGAAGTCATAGAATGGTGGTGTGTGAAGTCACAGAACGGACGGGTATGTAGTCATAGAATGGAGGTGTGTGATGTAGAATGGAGGTGTGTGAAGTCATAGAATAGAGGTGTGTGAAGTCAGAATGGAGGTGTGTGAAGTCATAGATGGAGTTGTGTGAAGTCATAGTATGGAGGTGTGTGAAATCATAGAATGGAGTTTTGTGAAGACGCAGAATGGAGCTGTGTGAATTCAGAATGGAGGTGTGTGAAGTCATAGAATGGAGGTGTGAGAAGTCAGAATGGAGGGGTGTGAACTCATAGAATGGAGGTGTGTGACGTCACAATGGAAGTGTGTGAAGTCATAGAATGGAGGTGTGTGAAGTCACAGAATGGAGGTGTTTGAAGTCATAGAATGGAGTTGTGTGAAGTCACAGAATGGAGGTGTATAAAGTCATAGAATGGAGGTGTATGAAGTTATAGAATGGATGTTTGTAAAGAAAGAATGAAGGTGTGTGAAGTCATAAAATGGAGGTGTGTGAAGTCATAGAATGGAGGTGTGTGAAGTCATAGATGGAGGAGTGTGAAGTCAGAATGGAGTTGTGTGATGTCATAGAATGGAGGTGTGTGAAGTCATAGAATGGAGGTGTGTGAAGTCAAGGAAGGGGGTTGTGTGAAGTCACAGAATGGAGGTGTGTGAAGTCACAATGGAGGTGTGTGAAGTCATAGAATGGAGGTGTGTGAAATCATAGAATGGAGGTTTGTGAATTCACAGAATGGAGGTGTGTGAAGTCACAGAATGGAGGTGTTTGAAGTCATAGAATGGAGGTGTGTGAACTTATAGAATGGATGTTTGTAAAGTAAGAATGAAGTTGTGTGAAGTCATAGAATGGAGGTGTGTGACGTCAAAGAATGGAGGTGTGTGAAGTCATAGAATGGAGCTGTGTGAAGCCAGAATGGAGGTGTGTGAAGTCACAGAATGGAGGTGTGTGAACACATAATGGAGGTGTGTGAAGTCAAAAAATGGAGGTGTGTGAAGTCATAGAATGGAGGTGTGTGAAGTCATAGCATGTATGTTTGTGAAGTAAGAATGAAGGTGTGTGAAGTCATAGAATGGAGGTGTGTGAAATCACAGAATGGAGGTGTGTGAAGTCATAGAATGGAGGTGTGTGAAGTCATAGAATGGAGGTGTGTGAAGTCATAGAATGGAGGTGTGTGAAGTCATATAATGGAGGTGTGTGAAGTCACAAAATGGAGGTGTGTGAAGTCAGAATGGAGGTGTGAGGTCATAGAATGGAGGTGGGTGAAGTCATAGAAAGGAGGTGTGGAAGTCATAGAATGGAGGAGTGTGAACTCATAGAGTGGAGGTGAGTGAAGTCACAGATTCGAGGTCTGTGACGTCATAGAATGGAGGTGTGTGACGTCAAAGAATGGAGGTGTGTGAAGTCATAGAATGAAGCTGTGTGAAGTCAGAATGGAGGTGTGTGAAGTCACTGAATGGAGGTGTGTCAACTCAGAATTTAGGTGTGTGAAGTCAAAGAATGGAGGTGTGTGTAGTCATAGAATGGAGGTGTGTGAAGTCAGAATGGAGGTGTGGGAAGTCACAGAATTGAGGTCTGTGAACACAGAATGGAGGTGTGTGAAGTCATACAATGGAGGTGTGTGAAGTCATAGAATGTATGTTTGTGAAGTAAGAATGATGGTGTGTGAAGTCATAGAATGGACGTGTGTGAAGTCACAGAATTGAGGTGTGTGAAGAAATAGAATGGAGGTGTGTGAAGTCATAGAATGGAGGTGTGTGAAATCATATAATGGAGGTGTGTGAAGTCATAGAATGGAGTTGTGTGAAGACAGAATGGACGTGTGAAGTCATAGAATTGAGGTGGGTGAAGTCTTAGAAAGGAGGTGTGGGAAGTCATAGAATGGAGGAGTGTGAAGTCATAGAGTGGAGGTGAGTGAAGTCACAGATTTGAGGTTGTGAAGTTATAGAATGGAGGTGTGTGAAGTCAGAATGGAGGTGTGTGAAGTCATAGAATGGAGGTGTGTGAACTCATAGAATGGTGGTGTGTGATGTCACAATGCAAGTGTGTGAAGTCATAGAATGGAGGTGTGTGAAGTCACAGAATGGAGGTGTGAGAAGTCAAAATGGAGGTGTGTGACGTCCTAAAATGGAGGTGTGTGAAGTCATAGAATGGAGGTGTGTGAAATCATAGGATGGAGGTTTGTGAAGTCACAGAATGGAGGTGTGTGAACTCCGAATGGAGGTGTGTGAATTCACAGAATGGAGGTGTGTGATGTCATAGCATGAAGGTATGTGAAATCATAGAATGGAAGTGTGTGAAGTCATAGAATGGAGGTGTGTGAAGTCATACATGAAGGTGTGTGAAGTCATAGAATGGAGGTGTGTGAAGTCACAGAAGGGAGGTGTGTGAAGTCACATAATGGAGGTGTATGAAGTCAAAATGGAGGTGTGTGACGTCATAAAATGGAGGTGTGTGAAGTCATAGAATAGAGGTGTGTGAAATCATAGAGTGGAGGATTGTGAAGTCACAGAATGGAGGTTTGTGAAGTCATAGAATGGAGGTATGTGAAGTCAAATTTGAGGGTTTGAAGTCTGAGAATGGAGTGTGTGAAGGCACAGAATGGAAGTGGGTGAAGTCACAGAATAGAGGTGTGTGAAGTCATAGAATGGAGGTGTGTGAAGTCACAGAATGGACGGGTATGAAGTCTTAGAATGGAGGTGTGTGATGTCAGAATGGAGGTGTGTGAAGTCATAGAAAGGAGGTGTGTGAAGTCACAGAATGGAGGTTTGTGAAGTCATAGAAAGGAGGTATGTGAAGTCAAATTGGAGGAGTGTGAAGTCGGGGAATGGAGGTGTGTGAAGTCACAGAATGGAGGTTGGTGAATTCACAGAATGGAGGTGTGTGAACTCATAGAATGGAGGTGTGTGACGTCACAATGGAAGTGTGTGAAGTCATAGAATGGAGGTGTGTGAAGTCACAGAATGGAGGTGTGAGAAGTCAAAATGGAGGTGTGTGACGTCCTAAAATGGAGGTGTGTGAAGTCATAGAATGGAGGTGTGTGAAATCATAGGATGGAGGTTTGTGAAGTCATAGAATGGAGGTGTGTAAAGTCAGAATGGACGTGTGAAGTCATAGAATGGAGGTGGGTGTAGTCATAGAAATTAGGTGTGGTAAGTCATAGAATGGAGAAGTGTGAAGTCATAGAGTGGATATCAGTGAAGTCATAGAATGGAGGTGTGTGAAATCATAGGATGGAGGTTTGTGAAATCATAGAATGAAGCTGTGTGAAGTCAGAATGGAGGTGTGTGAAGTCACTGAATGGAGGTGTGTCAACTCAGAATTTAGGTGTGTGAAGTCAAAGAATGGAGGTGTGTGTAGTCATAGAATGGAGGTGTGTGAAGTCAGAATGGAGGTGTGGGAAGTCACAGAATTAAGGTCTGTGAACACAGAATGGAGGTGTGTGAAGTCAAAGAATGGAGGTGTGTGAAGTCACACAATGGAGGTGTGTGAAGTCATAGAATGTATGTTTGTGAAGTAAGAATGATGGTGTGTGAAGTCATAGAATGGACGTGTGTGAAGTCACAGAATGGAGGTGTGTGAAGAAATAGAATGGAGGTGTGTGAAGTCATAGAATGGAGGTGTATGGACTCATATAATGGAGGTGTGTGGAGTCATAGAATGGAGTTGTGTGAAATCATAGGATGGAGGTTTGTGAAGTCACAGAATGGAGGTGTGTGAACTCCGAATGGAGGTGTGTGAATTCACAGAATGGAGGTGTGTGAAGTCATAGCATGAACGTATGTGAAATCATAGAATGGAAGTGTGTGAAGTCATAGAATGGAGGTGTGTGAAGTCATACATGAAGGTGTGTGAAGTCATAGAATGGAGGTGTGTGAAGTCACAGAAGGGAGGTGTGTGAAGTCACATAATGGAGGTGTATGAAGTCAAAATGGAGGTGTGTGACGTCATAAAATGGAGGTGTGTGAAGTCATACAATGGAGGTGTGTGAAATCATAGAGTGGAGGTTTGTGAAGTCACAGAATGGAGGTTTGTGAAGTCATAGAATGGAGGTATGTGAAGTCAAATAGTAGGGTTTGAAGTCTGAGAATGGAGGTGTGTGAAAAACAGAATGGAAGTGGGTGAAGTCACAGAATAGAGGTGTGTGAAGTCACAGAATGGAGGTGTGTGAAGTCATAGAATGGTGGTGTGTGAAGTCACAGAACGGACGGGTATGTAGTCATAGAATGGAGGTGTGTGATGTAGAATGGAGGTGTGTGAAGTCATAGAATAGAGGTGTGTGAAGTCAGAATGGAGGTGTGTGAAGTCATAGATGGAGTTGTGTGAAGTCATAGTATGGAGGTGTGTGAAATCATAGAATGGAGTTTTGTGAAGGTGCAGAATGGAGCTGTGTGAATTCAGAATGGAGGTGTGTGAAGTCATAGAATGGAGGTGTGAGAAGTCAGAATGGAGGGGTGTGAACTCATAGAATGGAGGTGTGTGACGTCACAATGGAAGTGTGTGAAGTCATAGAATGGAGGTGTGTGAAGTCACAGAATGGAGGTGTGTGAAGTCATAGAATGGAGTTGTGTGAAGTCACAGAATGGAGGTGTATAAAGTCATAGAATGGAGGTGTATGAAGTTATAGAATGGATGTTTGTAAAGAAAGAATGGAGGTGTGTGAAGTCATAAAATGGAGGTGTGTGAAGTCATAGAATGGAGGTGTGTGAAGTCATAGATGGAGGAGTGTGAAGTCAGAATGGAGTTGTGTGATGTCATAGAATGGAGGTGTGTGAAGTCATAGAATGGAGGTGTGTGAAGTCAAGGAAGGGGGTTGTGTGAAGTCACAGAATGGAGGTGTGTGAAGTCACAATGGAGTTGTGTGAAGTCATAGAATGGAGGTGTGTGAAGGCAAAGAATGGAGATGTGTGAAGTCATAGAATGGAGGTGTGTGAAATCATAGAATGGAGGTTTGTGAATTCACAGAATGGAGGTGTGTGAAGTCACAGAATGGAGGTGTTTGAAGTCATAGAATGGAGGTGTGTGAACTTATAGAATGGATGTTTGTAAAGTAAGAATGAAGTTGTGTGAAGTCATAGAATGGAGGTGTGTGACGTCAAAGAATGGAGGTGTGTGAAGTCATAGAATGGAGCTGTGTGAAGCCAGAATGGAGGTGTGTGAAGTCACAGAATGGAGGTGTGTGAACACATAATGGAGGTGTGTGAAGTCAAAAAATGGAGGTGTGTGAAGTCATAGAATGGAGGTGTGTGAAGTCATAGCATGTATGTTTGTGAAGTAAGAATGAAGGTGTGTGAAGTCATAGAATGGAGGTGTGTGAAATCACAGAATGGAGGTGTGTGAAGTCATAGAATGGAGGTGTGTGAAGTCATAGAATGGAGGTGTGTGAAGTCATATAATGGAGGTGTGTGAAGTCACAAAATGGAGGTGTGTGAAGTCAGAATGGAGGTGTGATGTCATTGAATGGAGGTGGGTGAAGTCATAGAAAGGATGTGTGGAAGTCATAGAATGGAGGAGTGTGAAGTCATAGAGTGGAGGTGAGTGAAGTCACAGATTCGAGGTCTGTGACGTCATAGAATGGAGGTGTGTGACGTCAAAGAATGGAGGTGTGTGAAGTCATAGAATGAAGCTGTGTGAAGTCAGAATGGAGGTGTGTGAAGTCACTGAATGGAGGTGTGTCAACTCAGAATTTAGGTGTGTGAAGTCAAAGAATGGAGGAGTGTGTAGTCATAGAATGGAGGTGTGTGAAGTCAGAATGGAGGTGTGGGAAGTCACAGAATTGAGGTCTGTGAACACAGAATGGAGGTGTGTGAAGTCATACAATGGAGGTGTGTGAAGTCATAGAATGTATGTTTGTGAAGTAAGAATGATGGTGTGTGAAGTCATAGAATGGACGTGTGTGAAGTCACCGAATTGAGGTGTGTGAAGAAATAGAATGGAGGTGTGTGAAGTCATAGAATGGAGGTGTGTGAAATCATATAATGGAGGTGTGTGACGTCATAGAATGGAGTTGTGTGAAGACAGAATGGACGTGTGAAGTCATAGAATTGAGGTGGGTGAAGTCTTAGAAAGGAGGTGTGGGAAGTCATAGAATGGAGGAGTGTGAAGTCATAGAGTGGAGGTGAGTGAAGTCACAGATTTGAGGTCTGTAAAGTTATAGAATGGAGGTGTGTGAAGTCAGAATGGAGGTGTGTGAAGTCATAGAATGGAGGTGTGTGAACTCATAGAATGGTGGTGTGTGATGTCACAATGCAAGTGTGTGAAGTCATAGAATGGAGGTGTGTGAAGTCACAGAATGGAGGTGTGAGAAGTCAAAATGGAGGTGTGTGACGTCCTAAAATGGAGGTGTGTGAAGTCATAGAATGGAGGTGTGTGAAATCATAGGATGGAGGTTTGTGAAGTCACAGAATGGAGGTGTGTGAACTCCGAATGGAGGTGTGTGAATTCACAGAATGGAGGTGTGTGAAGTCATAGCATGAAGGTATGTGAAATCATAGAATGGAAGTGTGTGAAGTCATAGAATGGAGGTGTGTGAAGTCATACATGAAGGTGTGTGAAGTCATAGAATGGAGGTGTGTGAAGTCACAGAAGGGAGGTGTGTGAAGTCACATAATGGAGGTGTATGAAGTCAAAATGGAGGTGTGTGACGTCATAAAATGGAGGTGTGTGAAGTCATAGAATGGAGGTGTGTGAAATCATAGAGTGGAGGATTGTGAAGTCACAGAATGGAGGTTTGTGAAGTCATAGAATGGAGGTATGTGAAGTCAAATTGGAGGGTTTGAAGTCTGAGAATGGAGGTGTGTGAAGGCACAGAATGGAAGTGGGTGAAGTCACAGAATAGAGGTGTGTGAAGTCATAGAATGGAGGTGTGTGAAGTCACAGAATGGACGGGTATGAAGTCTTAGAATGGAGGTGTGTGATGTCAGAATGGAGGTGTGTGAAGTCATAGAAAGGAGGTGTGTGAAGTCACAGAATGGAGGTTTGTGAAGTCATAGAAAGGAGGTATGTGAAGTCAAATTGGAGGGGTGTGAAGTCGGGGAATGGAGGTGTGTGAAGTCACAGAATGGAGGTTGGTGAATTCACAGAATGGAGGTGTGTGAACTCATAGAATGGAGGTGTGTGAAGTCACAATGGAGGTGTGTGAACTCATAGAATGGAGGTGTGTGAAGTCACAATGGAGGTGTGTGAACTCATAGAATGGAGGTGTGTGACGTCACAATGGAAGTGTGTGAAGTCATAGAATGGAGGTGTGTGAAGTCACAGAATGGAGGTGTGTGAAGTCATACAATGGAGTTCTGTGAAGTCACAGAATAGAGGTGTGTAAAGTCATAGAATGGAGGTTTATGAAGTTATAGAATGCATGTTTGTAAAGAAACAATGAAGGTGTGTGAAGTCATAGAATGGAGGAGTGTGAGGTAATAGAGTGGAGGTGAGTGAACTCATAGAATGGAGGTGTGTGACGTCACAATGGAAGTGTGTGAAGTCATAGAATGGAAGTGTGTGAAGTCACAGAATGGAGGTGTGAGAAGTCAAAATGGAGGTGTGTGATGACCTAAAATGGAGGTGTGTGAAGTCATAGAATGGAGGTGTGTGAAATCATAGAATGGAGGTTTGTGAAGTCACAGAATGGAGGTGTGTGAACTCCGAATGGAGGTGTGTGAATTCACAGAATGGAGGTGTGTGAAGTCATAGCATGAAGGTATGTGAAATCATAGAATGGAAGTGTGTGAAGTCATAGAATGGAGGTGTGTGAAGTCATACAATGAAGGTGTGTGAAGTCATAGAATGGAGGTGTGTGAAGTCACAGAATGGAGGTGTGTGAAGTCACATAACGGAGGTGTGTGAAGTCAAAATGGAGGTGTGTGACGTCATAAAATGGAGGTGTGTGAAGTCATAGAATGGAGGTGTGTGAAATCATAGAATGGAGGTTTGTGAAGTTACAGAATGGAGGTGGGTGAAGTCACAGAATGGAGGTTTGTGAAGTCATAGAATGGAGGTATGTGAAGTCAAATTGGAGGGTTTGAAGTCGGAGAATGGAGGTGTGTGAAGTCACAGACTGGAGGTGGGTGAAGTCACAGAATGGAGGTGTGTGAAGTCATAGAATGGAGGTGTGTGAAGTCACAGAAAGGACGGGTATGAAGTCATAAAATGGAGGTGTGTGATGTCAGAATGGAGGTGTGCGAAGTCATAGAATAGAGATGTGTGAAGTCACAATGGAGGTGTGTGAAGTCATAGATGGAGTTGTGTGAAGTCATAGTAGGAAGGTGTGTGAAAACATAGAATGGAGTTTTGTTAAATCACAGAATGGAGCTGTGTGAAACCAGAATGGAGGTTTGTGAAGTCAAACATTGGAAGTGTGGGAAGTTACAGAAAGGAGATGTGTGAAGTCATAGAATGGAGGTGTGTGAAGTCATAGATGGAGGAGTGTGAAGTCAGAATGGAGTTGTGTGATGTCATAGAATGGAGGTGTGTGAAGTCATAGAATGGAGGTGTGTGAAGTCAAGGAAGGGGGTTGTGTGAAGTCACAGAATGGAGGTGTGTGAAGTCACAATGGAGGTGTGTGAAGTCATAGAATGGAGGTGTGTGAAGGCAAAGAATGGAGATGTGTGAAGTCATAGAATGGAGGTGTGTGAAATCATAGAATGGAGGTTTGTGAATTCACAGAATGGAGGTGTGTGAAGTCACAGAATGGAGGTGTTTGAAGTCATAGAATGGAGGTGTGTGAACTTATAGAATGGATGTTTGTAAAATAAGAATGAAGGTGTGTGAAGTCATAGAATGGAGGTGTGTGACGTCAAAGAATGGAGGTGTGTGAAGTCATAGAATGGAGCTGTGTGAAGCCAGAATGGAGGTGTGTGAAGTCACAGAATGGAGGTGTGTGAACACATAATGGAGGTGTGTGAAGTCAAAAAATGGAGGTGTGTGAAGTCATAGAATGGAGGTGTGTGAAGTCATAGCATGTATGTTTGTGAAGTAAGAATGAAGGTGTGTGAAGTCATAGAATGGAGGTGTGTGAAATCACAGAATGGAGGTGTGTGAAGTCATAGAATGGAGGTGTGTGAAGTCATATAATGGAGGTGTGTGAAGTCACAAAATGGAGGTGTGTGAAGTCAGAATGGAGGTGTGAGGTCATAGAATGGAGGTGGGTGAAGTCATAGAAAGGAGGTGTGGAAGTCATAGAATGGAGGAGTGTGAAGTCATAGAGTGGAGGTGAGTGAAGTCACAGATTCTAGGTCTGTGACGTCATAGAATGAAGGTGTGTGAAGTCAGAATGGAGGTGTGTGAAGTCATAGAATGGAGGTGTGTGAACTCATAAAATGGAGGTGTGTGACGTCAAAATGGAAGTGTGTGAAGTCATAGAATGGAGGTGTGTGAAGTCAAAGAATGGAGGTGTGTGAAGTCAAAATGAAGGTGTGTGACGTCCTAAAATGGAGGTGTGTGAAGTCATAGAATGGAGGTGTGTGCATTTATAGAATGAACGTTTGTGAAGGCATAGAGTGGAGTTGTGTGAACTCAGAATGGAGGTGTGTGAAGTCACAGAATGGAGGTGTGTGAAGTCATAGCATGGATGTATGTGAAATCACAGAATGGAAGTGTGTGAAGGCATAGAATGGAGGTGTGTGAAGTCATACAATGAAGGTTTGTGAAGTCATAGAATGGAGGTGTGTGAAATCATAGAAGTCAGTTGTGTGAAGTCAAATAATGGAGGTGTGTGAAGTCAAAATGGAGGTGTGTGAAGTCCTAAAATGGAGGTGTGTGAAGTCATATATTGGAGGTGTGTGAAATCATAAAATGAAGGTTTGTGAAGTCACAGAATGGAGGTTTGTGAAGTCACAGAATGGAGGTTTGTGAAGTCATAGAATGGAGGTATGTGAAGTCAAATTTGAGGGGTGTGAAGTCGGAGAATGGAGGTGTGTGAAGTCACAGAATGGAGGTGGGTGAAGTCACAGAATGGAGGTGTGTGAAGTCATAGAATGGAGGTGTGTGAAGTCACAGTATGAACGGGTATGAAGTCATAGGATGGAGGTGTTTGTAGTCACAGAATTGAGGTGTTTGAAGTCATATATTGGAAGTGTGTGAAGTCAAAATGGATGTGTGAAGTCATAGAATGGAAGTGCGTGAAGTCATAGAATGGAGGGGTGTGAAGTCATAGAATGGAGGTGTGTGAAGTCACAGAATGGAGGTGTGTGAAGTCATAGAATGGAGGTGTGTGAATTCACAGAATGGAGGTGTGTGAAGTCACAGAATGGAGGTTTGTGAAGTCATAGAATGGAGGTATGTGAAGTCAAATTGGAGGGATGTGAAGTCGGAGAATGGAGGTGTGTGAAGTCACAGAGTGGAGGTGTGTGAAGTCACAGAATGGAGGTGTGTGAAGTCAAAGTATGGAGGTGTGTGAAGTCATAGAATGAAGGTGTGTGAAGTCACAGAATGGAGGTGTGTGAAGTCACAGAATGGAGGTGTGTGAAGTCACAGAATGGAGGTGTGTGAAGTCAAAGTATGGAGGTGTGTGAAGTCATATAATGGAGGTGTGTGAAGTCACATAATGGAGATGTGTGAAGCCAGAATGGAGGTGTGAAGTCATAGAATGGAGGTGGGTGAAGTCATAGAAAGGAGGTGTGGGAAGTCATAGAATGGAGGAGTGTGAAGTCATAGAGTGGAGTTGAGTGAAGTCACAGATTCGAGGTCTGTGAAGTCATAGAATGGAGGTGTGTGAAGTCAGAATGTAGGATTGTGAAGATATAGAATAGAGGTGTGAGAACTCATAGAATGGAGGTGTGTGACGTCATAATGGAAGTTTGTGAAGTCATAGAATGGAGGTGTGTGAAGTCACAGAATGGAGGTGTGTGAATTTATAGAATGAAGGTTTGTGAAGGCACAGAGTGGAGTTGTGTGAACTCAGAATGGAGGTGTGTGAAGTCACAGAATGGAGGTGTGTGAAGTCATAGCATGGATGTATGTGAAATCACAGAATGGAAGTGTTTGAAGGCATAGAATGGAGGTGTGTGAAGTCATACAATGAAGGTTTGTGAAGTCATAGAATGGAGGTGTGTGAAATCATAGAAGGGAGTTGTGTGAAGTCAAATAATGGAGGTGTGTGAAGTCAAAATGGAGGTGTGTAGTCCTAAAATGGAGGTGTGTGAAGTCATATATTGGAGGTGTGTGAAATCATAAAATGGAGGTTTGTGAAGTCACAGAATGGAGGTTTGTGAAGTCACAGAATGGAGGTTTGTGAAGTCATAGAATGGAGGTATGTGAAGTCAAATTTGAGGGGTGTGAAGTCGGAGAATGGAGGTGTGTGAAGTCACAGAATGGAGGTGGGTGAAGTCACAGAATGGAGGTGTGTGAAGTCATAGAATGGAGGTGTGTGAAGTCACAGTATGAACGGGTATGAAGTCATAGGATGGAGGTGTTTGTAGTCACAGAATTGAGGTGTTTGAAGTCATATATTGGAAGTGTGTGAAGTCAAAATGGATGTGTGAAGTCATAGAATGGAAGTGCGTGAAGTCATAGAATGGAGGGGTGTGAAGTCATAGAATGGAGGTGTGTGAAGTCACAGAATGGAGGTGTGTGAAGTCATAGAATGGAGGTGTGTGAATTCACAGAATGGAGGTGTGTGAAGTCACAGAATGGAGGTTTGTGAAGTCATAGAATGGAGGTATGTGAAGTCAAATTGGAGGGATGTGAAGTCGGAGAATGGAGGTGTGTGAAGTCACAGAGTGGAGGTGTGTGAAGTCACAGAATGGAGGTGTGTGAAGTCAAAGTATGGAGGTGTGTGAAGTCATAGAATGAAGGTGTGTGAAGTCACAGAATGGAGGTGTGTGAAGTCACAGAATGGAGGTGTGTGAAGTCACAGAATGGAGGTGTGTGAAGTCAAAGTATGGAGGTGTGTAAAGTCATATAATGGAGGTGTGTGAAGTCACATAATGGAGATGTGTGAAGCCAGAATGGAGGTGTGAAGTCATAGAATGGAGGTGGGTGAAGTCATAGAAAGGAGGTGTGGGAAGTCATAGAATGGAGGAGTGTGAAGTCATAGAGTGGAGTTGAGTGAAGTCACAGATTCGAGGTCTGTGAAGTCATAGAATGGAGGTGTGTGAAGTCAGAATGTAGGATTGTGAAGATATAGAATAGAGGTGTGAGAACTCATAGAATGGAGGTGTGTGACGTCATAATGGAAGTTTGTGAAGTCATAGAATGGAGGTGTGTGAAGTCACAGAATGGAGGTATGTGAAGTCAAAACGGAGGTGTGTGACGTCCTAAAATGGAGGTGTGTGAAGTCATAGAATGGAGGTGTGTGAAATCATAGATTGGAGGTTTGTGAAGTCACAGAATGGAGGTGTGTGAACTCAGAATGGAGGTGTGTGAAGTCACAGAATGGAGCAGTGTGAAGTCATAGCATGGAGGTATGTGAAATCATAGACTGAAGGTTTGCGAAGTCATAGAAGGGAGGTGTGTGAAGTCATACAATGGATGTTTCTGAATTAAGAATGAAGGTGTGTGAAGTCACAGAATGGAGGTGTGTGAAGTCACAGAATGGAGGTTGCGAAGTCATAGAAGGGAGGTGTGTGAAGTCATAGAATGGATGTTTCTGAATTAAGAATGAAGGTGTGTGAAGTAATAGAATGGAGGTGTGTGAAGACAAAATTGTGGTGTGTGAACTCAAGAATGGATGTGTGTGAACTCATGGAATGGATGTGTGTGAAGTCGTGGAATGGAGGTGTGTGAAGTCAAAGAATGGAGGTGTGTGAAGTCAAACAATGGTGGTGTGTGAAGTCACAGAATGCAGGTGTGTGATGTCACAAATGGAAGTGTGTGAAGTAAAAATGGAGGTGTGTGAAGTCCCAGAATGGAGGTGTGTGAAGTCAGAGACTGGAGGTGTGTGAAGTCAAAATGATGGTGTGTGAAGTCACAGAATGGAGGTGTGTGACGTCGTGGAATGGAGGTGTGTGAAGTCAAAGAATGGAGGTGTGTGAAGTCAAACAATGGTGGTGTGTGAAGTCATAGAATGGAGGTGTGTGAAGTCAGAATAGAGGTGTGTGAAGTCATAGAATGGAGGTGTGTGAAGTCACAGAATGGAGGTGTGGGAAGTCACAGAATGGAGGTGTGTGAAGTCACAGAATGGAGGTGTGTGAACTCAGAATGGAGGTGTGTAAAGTCACAGAATGGAGGTGTGTGAAGTCATATATTGGAGGTGTGTGAAGTCAAAATGGATGTGTGAAGTCATAGAATGGAGGTATGGGAAATCATAGAATGGAGGTTTGTGAAGTCATAGAATGGAGGTGTGTAAAGTCAGAATGGACGTGGGAAGTCATAGAATGGAGGTGGGTGAAGTCATAGAAATTAGGTGTGGTAAGTCATAGAACGGAGAAGTGTGAAGTCATAGAGTGGATATCAGTGAAGTCATAGAATGGAGGTGTGTGAAATCAGAATGTAGGTTTGCGAAGTCATAGAATGGAGGTGTGTGAAGTCAGAATGGAGGTGTGTGAAATCATAGAATGGAGGTTTGTTAAGTCACAGAATGGAGGTGTGTGAACTCCGAATGCAGGTGTGTGAATTCACAGAATGGAGGTGTGTGAAGTCATAGCATGAAGGTATGTGAAATCATAGAATGCAAGTGTGTGAAGTCATAGAATGGAGGTGTGTGAAGTCATACATGAAGGTGTGTGAAGTCATAGAATGGAGGTGTGTGAAGTCACAGAAGGGAGGTGTGTGAAGTCACATAACGGAGGTGTGTGAAGTCAAAATGGAGGTGTGTGACGTCATAAAATGGAGGTGTGTGAAGTCATAGAATGGAGGTGTGTGAAATCATAGAATGGAGGTTTGTGAAGTTACAGAATGGAGGTGGGTGAAGTCACAGAATGGAGGTTTGTGAAGTCATAGAATGGAGGTATGTGAAGTCAAATTGGAGGGTTTGAAATCGGAGAATGGAGGTGTGTGAAGTCACAGACTGGAGGTGTGTGAAGTCACAGAATGGAGGTGTGTGAAGTCATAGAATGGAGGTGTGTGAAGTCACAGAATGGACGGGTATGTAGTCATAGAATGGAGGTGTGTGATGCAGAATGGAGGTGTGTGAAGTCATAGAATAGAGGTGTGTGAAGTCAGAATGGAGGTGTGTGAAGTCATAGATGGAGTTGTGTGAAGTCATAGTATGGAGGTGTGTGAAATCATAGAATGGAGTTTTGTGAAGACGCAGAATGGAGCTGTGTGAATTCAGAATGGAGGTGTGTGAAGTCATAGAATGGAGGTGTGAGAAGTCAGAATGGAGGGGTGTGAACACATAGAATGGAGGTGTGTGACGTCACAATGGAAGTGTGTGAAGTCATAGAATGGAGGTGTGTGAAGTCACAGAATGGAGGTGTGTGAAGTCATAGAATGGAGTTGTGTGAAGTCACAGAATGGAGGTGTATAAAATCATAGAATGGAGGTGTATAAAGTTATAGAATGGATGTTTGTAAAGAAAGAATGAAGGTGTGTGAAGTCATAGAATGGAGGTGTGTGACGTCAAAGAATGGAGGTGTGTGAAGTCATAGAATGAAGCTGTGTGAAGTCAGAATGGAGGTGTGTGAAGTCACTGAATGGAGGTGTGTCAAATCAGAATTTAGGTGTGTGAAGTCAAAGAATGGAGGTGTGTGTAGTCATAGAATGGAGGTGTGTGAAGTCAGAATGGAGGTGTGGGAAATCACAGAATTGAGGTCTGTGAACACAGAATGGAGGTGTGTGAAGTCATACAATGGAGGTGTGTGAAGTCATAGAATGTATGTTTGTGAAGTAAGAATGATGGTGTGTGAAGTCATAGAATGGACGTGTGTGAAGTCACAGAATGGAGGTGTGTGAAGAAATAGAATGGAGGTGTGTGAAGTCATAGAATGGAGGTGTGTGAAATCATATAATGGAGGTGTGTGAAGTCATAGAATGGAGTTGTGTGAAGACAGAATGGACGTGTGAATCATAGAATTGAGGTGGGTGAAGTCTTAGAAAGGAGGTGTGGGAAGTCATAGAATGAAGGAGTGTGAAGTCATAGAGTGGAGGTGAGTGAAGTCACAGATTTGAGGTCTGTGAAGTTATAGAATGGAGGTGTGTGAAGTCATAGAATGGAGGTGTGTGAACTCATAGAATGGTGGTGTGTGATGTCACAATGCAAGTGTGTGAAGTCATAGAATGGAGGTGTGTGAAGTCACAGAATGGAGGTGTGAGAAGTCAAAATGGAGGTGTGTGACGTCCTAAAATGGAGGTGTGTGAAGTCATAGAATGGAGGTGTGTGAAATCATAGGATGGAGGTTTGTGAAGTCACAGAATGGAGGTGTGTGAACTCGAATGGAGGTGTGTGAATTCACAGAATGGAGGTGTGTGAAGTCATAGCATGAAGGTATGTGAAATCATAGAATGGAAGTGTGTGAAGTCATAGAATGGAGGTGTGTGAAGTCATACAATGAAGGTGTGTGAAGTCATAGAATGGAGGTGTGTGAAGTCACAGAAGGGAGGTGTGTGAAGTCACATAACGGAGGTGTGTGAAGTCAAATTGGAGGTGTGTGACGTCATAAAATGGAGGTGTGTGAAGTCATAGAATGGAGGTGTGTGAAATCATAGAGTGGAGGATTGTGAAGTCACAGAATGGAGGTTTGTGAAGTCATAGAATGGAGGTATGTGAAGTCAAATTGGAGGGTTTGAAGTCTGAGAATGGAGGTGTGTGAAGGCACAGAATGGAAGTGGGTGAAGTCACAGAATAGAGGTGTGTGAAGTCATAGAATGGAGGTGTGTGAAGTCACAGAATGGACGGGTATGAACTCTTAGAATGGAGGTGTGTGATGTCAGAATGGAGGTGTGTGAAGTCATAGAAAGGAGGTGTGTGAAGTCACAGAATGGAGGTTTGTGAAGTCATAGAAAGGAGGTATGTGAAGTCAAATTGGAGGGGTGTGAAGTCGGAGAATGGAGGTGTGTGAAGTCACAGAATGGAGGTGGGTGAATTCACAGAATGGAGGTGTGTGAACTCATAGAATGGAGATGTGTGAAGTCACAATGGAGGTGTGTGAACTCATAGAATGGAGGTGTGTGACGTCACAATGTAAGTGTGTAAAGTCATAGAATGGAGGTGTATGAAGTTATAGAATGCATGTTTGTAAAGTAACAATGAAGGTGTGTGAAGTCATAGAATGGAGGTGTGTGACGTCAAAGAATGGAGGTGAGAGAAGTCATAGAATGGAGCTGTGTGAAGTCAGAATGGAGGTGTGTGAAGTCACTGAATGGAGGTGTGTGAAGTAAGAATGGAGGTCTGTGAAGTCACAGAATTGAGGTGTGTGAACACAGAATGGAGGTGTGTGAAATCAAAGAATGGAGGTGTGTGAAGTCATACAATTGAGGTGTGTGAAGTCATAGAATATATGTTTTTGAAGCAAGAATGATTGTGTGTGAAGTCATAGAATGGAGGTGTGTGAAGTCACAGAATGGAGGTGTGTGAAGTCAGAATGGAGGTGTGAGGTCATAGAATGGAGGTGGGTGAAGTCATAGAAAGGAGGTGTGGAAGTCATAGAATGGAGGAGTGTGAAGTCATAGAGTGGAGGTGAGTGAAGTCACAGATTCGAGGTCTGTGACGTCATAGAATGAAGGTGTGTGAAGTCAGAATGAAGGTGTGTGAAGTCATAGAATGGAGGTGTGTGAACTCATAAAATGGAGGTGTGTGACGTCAAAATGGAAGTGTATGAAGTCATAGAATGGAGGTGTGTGAAGTCAAAGGATGGAGGTGTGTGAAGTCAAAATGAAGGTGTGTGACGTCCTAAAATGGAGGTGTGTGAAGTCATAGAATGGAGGTGTGTGAATTTATAGAATGAACGTTTGTGAAGGCATAGAGTGGAGTTGTGTGAACTCAGAATGGAGGTGTGTGAAGTCACAGAATGGAGGTGTGTGAAGTCATAGCATGGATGTATGTGAAATCACAGAATGGAAGTGTGTGAAGGCATAGAATGGAGGTGTGTGAAGTCATACAATGAAGGTTTGTGAAGTCATAGAATGGAGGTGTGTGAAATCATAGAAGTCAGTTGTGTGAAGTCAAATAATGGAGGTGTGTGAAGTCAAAATGGAGGTGTGTGAAGTCCTAAAATGGAGGTGTGTGAAGTCATATATTGGAGGTGTGTGAAATCATAAAATGGAGGTTTGTGAAGTCACAGAATGGAGGTTTGTGAAGTCACAGATGGAGGTTGTGAAGTCATAGAATGGAGGTATGTGAAGTCAAATTTGAGGGGTGTGAAGTCGGAGAATGGAGGTGTGTGAAGTCACAGAATGGAGGTGGGTGAAGTCACAGAATGGAGGTGTGTGAAGTCATAGAATGGAGGTGTGTGAAGTCACAGTATGAACGGGTATGAAGTCATAGGATGGAGGTGTTTGTAGTCACAGAATTGAGGTGTTTGAAGTCATATATTGGAAGTGTGTGAAGTCAAAATGGATGTGTGAAGTCATAGAATGGAAGTGCGTGAAGTCATAGAATGGAGGGGTGTGAAGTCATAGAATGGAGGTGTGTGAAGTCACAGAATGGAGGTGTGTGAAGTCATAGAATGGAGGTGTGTGAATTCACAGAATGGAGGTGTGTGAAGTCACAGAATGGAGGTTTGTGAAGTCATAGAATGGAGGTATGTGAAGTCAAATTGGAGGGATGTGAAGTCGGAGAATGGAGGTGTGTGAAGTCACAGAGTGGAGGTGTGTGAAGTCACAGAATGGAGGTGTGTGAAGTCAAAGTATGGAGGTGTGTGAAGTCATAGAATGAAGGTGTGTGAAGTCACAGAATGGAGGTGTGTGAAGTCACAGAATGGAGGTGTGTGAAGTCACAGAATGGAGGTGTGTGAAGTCAAAGTATGGAGGTGTGTGAAGTCATATAATGGAGGTGTGTGAAGTCACATAATGGAGATGTGTGAAGCCAGAATGGAGGTGTGAAGTCATAGAATGGAGGTGGGTGAAGTCATAGAAAGGAGGTGTGGGAAGTCATAGAATGGAGGAGTGTGAAGTCATAGAGTGGAGTTGAGTGAAGTCACAGATTCGAGGTCTGTGAAGTCATAGAATGGAGGTGTGTGAAGTCAGAATGTAGGATTGTGAAGATATAGAATAGAGGTGTGAGAACTCATAGAATGGAGGTGTGTGACGTCATAATGGAAGTTTGTGAAGTCATAGAATGGAGGTGTGTGAAGTCACAGAATGGAGGTGTGTGAATTTATAGAATGAAGGTTTGTGAAGGCACAGAGTGGAGTTGTGTGAACTCAGAATGGAGGTGTGTGAAGTCACAGAATGGAGGTGTGTGAAGTCATAGCATGGATGTATGTGAAATCACAGAATGGAAGTGTTTGAAGGCATAGAATGGAGGTGTGTGAAGTCATACAATGAAGGTTTGTGAAGTCATAGAATGGAGGTGTGTGAAATCATAGAAGGGAGTTGTGTGAAGTCAAATAATGGAGGTGTGTGAAGTCAAAATGGAGGTGTGTAGTCCTAAAATGGAGGTGTGTGAAGTCATATATTGGAGGTGTGTGAAATCATAAAATGGAGGTTTGTGAAGTCACAGAATGGAGGTTTGTGAAGTCACAGAATGGAGGTTTGTGAAGTCATAGAATGGAGGTATGTGAAGTCAAATTTGAGGGGTGTGAAGTCGGAGAATGGAGGTGTGTGAAGTCACAGAATGGAGGTGGGTGAAGTCACAGAATGGAGGTGTGTGAAGTCATAGAATGGAGGTGTGTGAAGTCACAGTATGAACGGGTATGAAGTCATAGGATGGAGGTGTTTGTAGTCACAGAATTGAGGTGTTTGAAGTCATATATTGGAAGTGTGTGAAGTCAAAATGGATGTGTGAAGTCATAGAATGGAAGTGCGTGAAGTCATAGAATGGAGGGGTGTGAATTCACAGAATGGAGGTGTGTGAAGTCACAGAATGGAGGTTTGTGAAGTCATAGAATGGAGGTATGTGAAGTCAAATTGGAGGGATGTGAAGTCGGAGAATGGAGGTGTGTGAAGTCACAGAGTGGAGGTGTGTGAAGTCACAGAATGGAGGTGTGTGAAGTCAAAGTATGGAGGTGTGTGAAGTCATAGAATGAAGGTGTGTGAAGTCACAGAATGGAGGTGTGTGAAGTCACAGAATGGAGGTGTGTGAAGTCACAGAATGGAGGTGTGTGAAGTCAAAGTATGGAGGTGTGTAAAGTCATATAATGGAGGTGTGTGAAGTCACATAATGGAGATGTGTGAAGCCAGAATGGAGGTGTGAAGTCATAGAATGGAGGTGGGTGAAGTCATAGAAAGGAGGTGTGGGAAGTCATAGAATGGAGGAGTGTGAAGTCATAGAGTGGAGTTGAGTGAAGTCACAGATTCGAGGTCTGTGAAGTCATAGAATGGAGGTGTGTGAAGTCAGAATGTAGGATTGTGAAGATATAGAATAGAGGTGTGAGAACTCATAGAATGGAGGTGTGTGACGTCATAATGGAAGTTTGTGAAGTCATAGAATGGAGGTGTGTGAAGTCACAGAATGGAGGTATGTGAAGTCAAAACGGAGGTGTGTGACGTCCTAAAATGGAGGTGTGTGAAGTCATAGAATGGAGGTGTGTGAAATCATAGATTGGAGGTTTGTGAAGTCACAGAATGGAGGTGTGTGAACTCAGAATGGAGGTGTGTGAAGTCACAGAATGGAGCAGTGTGAAGTCATAGCATGGAGGTATGTGAAATCATAGAATGAAGGTTTGCGAAGTCATAGAAGGGAGGTGTGTGAAGTCATACAATGGATGTTTCTGAATTAAGAATGAAGGTGTGTGAAGTCACAGAATGGAGGTGTGTGAAGTCACAGAATGGAGGTTGCGAAGTCATAGAAGGGAGGTGTGTGTAGTCATAGAATGGATGTTTCTGAATTAAGAATGAAGGTGTGTGAAGTCATAGAATGGATCTGTGTGAAGTCCCAGAATGGAGGTGTGTGAAGTCATAGAATGGAAGTGTGTGTAGTTACAGATTGGAGGTGTGTGAAGTCACAGAATGGAGGTGTGTGAAGTCACAGAATTGAGGTGTGTGAACTCAGAATGGAGGTGGGTGAAGTCACAGAATGGAGGTGTGTGAAATCATAGAATGGAAGTGTGTGAAGTCATAGAATTTAGGTGTGTGAAGTCAGAATGGAGGTGTGTGAAGTCACCGAATGGAGTTGTGTGAACTCAGAATGGAGGTGTGTGAAGTCACAGAATGGAGGTTTGTGAAGTCGTAGAATTCAGGTGTGTGAACTCATAGAATGGATGTTTCTGAAGTAAGAATGAAGGTGTGTGAAGTCATAGAATGGAGGTGTGTGAACTCAGAATGGAGGTGTGTGAAGTCACAGAATGGAGGTGTGTGAAGTCAGAATGGAGGTGTGTAGTCATAGATTGGAGGTGGTGAAGTCATAGAAAGGGTGTGTGGGAAGTCATAGAATGGAGGACTGTGAAGTCAAGAGTGCAGGTGAGTGAAGTCACAGATTCGAGGTCTGTGAAGTCATAGAATGGATGTGTGTGATGTCAGAATGAAGGAGTGCGAAGTCATAGAATAGAGATGTGTGAAGTCAGAATGGAGGTGTGTGAAGTCATAGATGGAGTTGTGTGAAGTCATAGTATGGAGGTGTGTGAAATCATAGAATGGAGTTTTGTGAAGTCACAGAATGGAGCTGTGTGAATTCAGAATGGAGGTGTGTGAAGTCATAGAATGGGGTGTGTGAAATCAGAATGGAGGTGTGTGAAGTCATAGAATGGAGGTGTGTGAAGTCACAGAATGGAGGTGTTTGAAGTCATAGAATGGAGGTGTGTGAAGTCAGAGAATTGAGGTTTGTGAAGTCATAGAATGGAGGTGTGTGACGTCAAAGAATGGAGGTGTGTGAAGTCATAGAATGGAGCTGTGTGAAGTCAGAATGGAGGTGTGTAAAGTCACAGAATGGAGGTGTGTGAACACAGAATGGAGGTGTGTGGAGTCAAATATGGAGGAATGTGAAGTTATAGAATGGAGGTGTGTGATGTCATAGAAGGTATGTTTGTGAAGTAAGAATGAAGGTGTGTGATGTCATAGAATAGAGGTGTGTGAAGTCACAGAATGGAGGTGTGTGAGGTCATAGAATGGAGGTGTGTGAAGTCATAGAATGGAAGTGTGTGAAGTCATATAATGGGGGTGTGTGAAATCACAGAATGGAGGTGTGTGAAGTCAAAATGGAGGTGTGTGACCTCCTAAAATCGAGGTGTGTGAAATCATAGAATGGAGGTGTGTCAAATCATAGAATGAAGGTTTGTGAAGTCACAGAATGGAGGTGTGTGAACTCAGAATGGAGGTGTGTGAAGTCACAGAATGGAGGTGTGTGAAGTCACAGCATGGAGGTATGTAAAATCATAGAATGGAAGTGTGTAAAATCATAGATTGGACGTGTGTGAAGTCATACATTGAAGGTGTGTGAAGTCATAGAATGGAGGTGTGTGAAGTCACAGAAGGGAGGTGTGTGAAGTCAAAATGGATGTGTGTGAAATCATAGAATGGAGGTATGTGAAGTCAAATTGGAGGGGTGTGAAGTCGGAGAATGGAGGTGTGTGAAGTCACAGAATGGAGGTGGGTGAAGTCACAGAATGCAGGTGTGTGAAGTCATAGAATGGAGGTGTGTGAAGTCATAGAATGGAGGTGTGTGGAGTCACAGAATGGAGGTGTGTGAAGTCATAGAATTGAGGTGTGTGAAGTCACAGAATGGAGGTGTGTGAAGTCAGAGAATTGAGGTTTGTGAAGTCATAGAATGGAGGTCTGTGATGTCAAATTGGAGGGGTGTGAAGTCGGAGAATGGAGGTGAGTGAAGTCACAGAATGGAGGTGGGAGAAGTTTCAGAATGGAGGTGTGTGAAGTCATAGAATGGAGGTGTGTGAAGTCACACAATGGACGTGTATGAAGTCATAGAATGGAGGTTCGTGAAGTCACAGAATTGAGGTGTTTGAAGTCATATATTTTAGGTGTGTGAAGTCAAAATGGATGTGTGAAGTCATAGAATGGAGGTGTGTGAAGTCAGAGAATGGAGGTGTGTGAAGTCACAATGATGGTGTGTGAAGTCACAGAATGGAGGTGTGTGAAGTCTTGGAATGGAGCTGTGTGAAGCCAAACAATGGAGGTGTGTGAAGTCAAACAATGGAGGTGTGTGAAGTCACAGAATGGAGGTGTGGGAAGTCACAGAATGGAGGTGTGTGAAGTCACAGAATGGAGGTGTGTGAATTCAGAATGGAGGTGTGTAAAGTCAGAGAATGGAGGTGTGTGAAGTCATATACTGGAGGTGTGTGAAGTCAAAATGGATGTTTGAAGTCATAGAATGGAGGTGTGTGAAATCATAGAATGAGGGTGTGAGGTCATAGAACGAAGGTGTGTGAAGGCACAGAATGGAGGTGTGTGAAGTCATAGAATGGAGGTGTGTGAAGTCATAGAATGGAAGTGTGTGTAGTAACAGAATGGAGGTGTATGAAGTCACAGAATGGAGGTGTGTGAAGTCACAGAATGGAGGTGTGTGAACTCAGAATGGAGGTGTGTGAAGTCACAGAATAGAGGTGTGTGAAATCATAGAATGGAAGCGTGTGAAGTCATATAATGGAGGTGTGTGAAGTCATACAATGAAGGTGTGTGAAGTCATAGAATGGAGGTGTGTGAAATCATAGAATGGAGGTATGTGAAGTCAAATTGGAGGGCTGTGAAGTCGGAGAATGGAGGTGTGTGCAGTCACAGAATGGAGGTGGGTGAAGTCACAGAATGGAGGTGTGTGAAGTCATAGAATGGAGGTGTGTGAAGTCACACAATGGACGGGTATGAAGTCATAGAATGGAGGTGTGTGAAGTCACAGAATTGAGGTGTTTGAAGTCATATATTGTAGGTGTGTGAAGTCAAAATCGATGTGTGAAGTCATAGAATGGAGGTGTGTGAAGTCATAGAATGGAAGTGTGTGAAGTCATAGAATGGAGGTGGGTGAAGTCACAGAATGGAGGTGTGTGAAGTCATAGAATGCAGGTGTGTGAAGTCACAGAATGGAGGTGTGTGAAGTCATTGAATGGAGGTTTGTGAAGTCATAGATTGGAGGTATGTGAAGTCAAATTAGAGGGGTGTGAAGTCGGAGAATGGAGGTGTGTGAAGTCACAGAATCGAGGTGGGTGAAGTCACAGAATGGAGGTGTGTGAAGTCAAAGAATGGAGGTGTGTGAAGTCATAGAATGGAGGTGTGTGAAGTCATAGAATGTATGTTTGTGAAGTAAGAATGAAGGTGTGTGAAGTCATAGAATGGAGGTGTGTGAAGTCAGAGAATGGAGGTGTGTGAAGTCACAGAATGGAGGTGTGTGAAGTCAAAGTATGGAGGTGTGTAAAGTCATATAATGGAGGTGTGTGAAGTCACATAATGGAGATGTGTGAAGCCAGAATGGAGGTGTGAAGTCATAGAATGGAGGTGGGTGAAGTCATAGAAAGGAGGTGTGGGAAGTCATAGAATGGAGGAGTGTGAAGTCATAGAGTGGAGTTGAGTGAAGTCACAGATTCGAGGTCTGTGAAGTCATAGAATGGAGGTGTGTGAAGTCAGAATGTAGGATTGTGAAGATATAGAATAGAGGTGTGAGAACTCATAGAATGGAGGTGTGTGACGTCATAATGGAAGTTTGTGAAGTCATAGAATGGAGGTGTGTGAAGTCACAGAATGGAGGTATGTGAAGTCAAAACGGAGGTGTGTGACGTCCTAAAATGGAGGTGTGTGAAGTCATAGAATGGAGGTGTGTGAAATCATAGATTGGAGGTTTGTGAAGTCACAGAATGGAGGTGTGTGAACTCAGAATGGAGGTGTGTGAAGTCACAGAATGGAGCAGTGTGAAGTCATAGCATGGAGGTATGTGAAATCATAGAATGAAGGTTTGCGAAGTCATAGAAGGGAGGTGTGTGAAGTCATACAATGGATGTTTCTGAATTAAGAATGAAGGTGTGTGAAGTCACAGAATGGAGGTGTGTGAAGTCACAGAATGGAGGTTGCGAAGTCATAGAAGGGAGGTGTGTGAAGTCATAGAATGGATGTTTCTGAATTAAGAAGGAAGGTCTGTGAAGTCATAGAATGGATCTGTGTGAAGTCCCAGAATGGAGGTGTGTGAAGTCATAGAATGGAAGTGTGTGTAGTTACAGATTGGAGGTGTGTGAAGTCACAGAATGGAGGTGTGTGAAGTCACAGAATTGAGGTGTGTGAACTCAGAATGGAGGTGGGTGAAGTCACAGAATGGAGGTGTGTGAAATCATAGAATGGAAGTGTGTGAAGTCATAGAATTTAGGTGTGTGAAGTCAGAATGGAGGTGTGTGAAGTCACCGAATGGAGTTGTGTGAACTCAGAATGGAGGTGTGTGAAGTCACAGAATGGAGGTTTGTGAAGTCGTAGAATGCAGGTGTGTGAACTCATAGAATGGATGTTTCTGAAGTAAGAATGAAGGTGTGTGAAGTCATAGAATGGAGGTGTGTGAACTCAGAATGGAGGTGTGTGAAGTCACAGAATGGAGGTGTGTGAAGTCAGAATGGAGGTGTGTAGTCATAGATTGGAGGTGGTGAAGTCATAGAAAGGGTGTGTGGGAAGTCATAGAATGGAGGACTGTGAAGTCAAGAGTGCAGGTGAGTGAAGTCACAGATTCGAGGTCTGTGAAGTCATAGAATGGATGTGTGTGATGTCAGAATGAAGGAGTGCGAAGTCATAGAATAGAGATGTGTGAAGTCAGAATGGAGGTGTGTGAAGTCATAGATGGAGTTGTGTGAAGTCATAGTATGGAGGTGGGTGAAATCATAGAATGGAGTTTTGTGAAATCACAGAATGGAGCTGTGTGAATTCAGAATGGAGGTGTGTGAAGTCATAGAATGGGGTGTGTGAAATCAGAATGGAGGTGTGTGAAGTCATAGAATGGAGGTGTGTGAAGTCACAGAATGGAGGTGTTTGAAGTCATAGAATGGAGGTGTGTGAAGTCAGAGAATTGAGGTTTGTGAAGTCATAGAATGGAGGTGTGTGACGTCAAAGAATGGAGGTGTGTGAAGTCATAGAATGGAGCTGTGTGAAGTCAGAATGGAGGTGTGTAAAGTCACAGAATGGAGGTGTGTGAACACAGAATGGAGGTGTGTGGAGTCAAATATGGAGGAATGTGAAGTTATAGAATGGAGGTGTGTGATGTCATAGAAGGTATGTTTGTGAAGTAAGAATGAAGGTGTGTGATGTCATAGAATAGAGGTGTGTGAAGTCACAGAATGGAGGTGTGTGAGGTCATAGAATGGAGGTGTGTGAAGTCATAGAATGGAAGTGTGTGAAGTCATATAATGGGGGTGTGTGAAATCACAGAATGGAGGTGTGTGAAGTCAAAATGGAGGTGTGTGACCTCCTAAAATCGAGGTGTGTGAAATCATAGAATGGAGGTGTGTCAAATCATAGAATGAAGGTTTGTGAAGTCACAGAATGGAGGTGTGTGAACTCAGAATGGAGGTGTGTGAAGTCACAGAATGGAGGTGTGTGAAGTCACAGCATGGAGGTATGTAAAATCATAGAATGGAAGTGTGTAAAATCATAGATTGGACGTGTGTGAAGTCATACATTGAAGGTGTGTGAAGTCATAGAATGGAGGTGTGTGAAGTCACAGAAGGGAGGTGTGTGAAGTCAAAATGGATGTGTGTGAAATCATAGAATGGAGGTATGTGAAGTCAAATTGGAGGGGTGTGAAGTCGGAGAATGGAGGTGTGTGAAGTCACAGAATGGAGGTGGGTGAAGTCACAGAATGCAGGTGTGTGAAGTCATAGAATGGAGGTGTGTGAAGTCATAGAATGGAGGTGTGTGGAGTCACAGAATGGAGGTGTGTGAAGTCATAGAATTGAGGTGTGTGAAGTCACAGAATGGAGGTGTGTGAAGTCAGAGAATTGAGGTTTGTGAAGTCATAGAATGGAGGTCTGTGATGTCAAATTGGAGGGGTGTGAAGTCGGAGAATGGAGGTGAGTGAAGTCACAGAATGGAGGTGGGAGAAGTTTCAGAATGGAGGTGTGTGAAGTCATAGAATGGAGGTGTGTGAAGTCACACAATGGACGTGTATGAAGTCATAGAATGGAGGTTCGTGAAGTCACAGAATTGAGGTGTTTGAAGTCATATATTTTAGGTGTGTGAAGTCAAAATGGATGTGTGAAGTCATAGAATGGAGGTGTGTGAAGTCAGAGAATGGAGGTGTGTGAAGTCACAATGATGGTGTGTGAAGTCACAGAATGGAGGTGTGTGAAGTCGTGGAATGGAGCTGTGTGAAGCCAAACAATGGAGGTGTGTGAAGTCAAAACAATGGAGGTGTGTGAAGTCACAGAATGGAGGTGTGGGAAGTCACAGAATGGAGGTGTGTGAAGTCACAGAATGGAGGTGTGTGAATTCAGAATGGAGGTGTGTAAAGTCAGAGAATGGAGGTGTGTGAAGTCATATACTGGAGGTGTGTGAAAGTCAAAATGGATGTTTGAAGTCATAGAATGGAGGTGTGTGAAATCATAGAATGAGGGTGTGTGAGGTCATAGAACGAAGGTGTGTGAAGGCACAGAATGGAGGTGTGTGAAGTCATAGAATGGAGGTGTGTGAAGTCATAGAATGGAAGTGTGTGTAGTAACAGAATGGAGGTGTATGAAGTCACAGAATGGAGGTGTGTGAAGTCACAGAATGGAGGTGTGTGAACTCAGAATGGAGGTGTGTGAAGTCACAGAATAGAGGTGTGTGAAATCATAGAATGGAAGCGTGTGAAGTCATAGAATGGAGGTATGTGAAGTCATACAATGAAGGTGTGTGAAGTCATAGAATGGAGGTGTGTGAAATCATAGAATGGAGGTATGTGAAGTCAAATTGGAGGGCTGTGAAGTCGGAGAATGGAGGTGTGTGCAGTCACAGAATGGAGGTGGGTGAAGTCACAGAATGGAGGTGTGTGAAGTCATAGAATGGAGGTGTGTGAAGTCACACAATGGACGGGTATGAAGTCATAGAATGGAGGTGTGTGAAGTCACAGAATTGAGGTGTTTGAAGTCATATATTGTAGGTGTGTGAAGTCAAAATCGATGTGTGAAGTCATAGAATGGAGGTGTGTGAAGTCATAGAATGGAAGTGTGTGAAGTCATAGAATGGAGGTGGATGAAGTCACAGAATGGAGGTGTGTGAAGTCATAGAATGCAGTTGTGTGAAGTCACAGAATGGAGGTGTGTGAAGTCATTGAATGGAGGTTTGTGAAGTCATAGATTGGAGGTATGTGAAGTCAAATTAGAGGGTGTGAAGTCGGAGAATGGAGGTGTGTGAAGTCACAGAATCGAGGTGGGTGAAGTCACAGAATGGAGGTGTGTGAAGTCAAAGAATGGAGGTGTGTGAAGTCATAGAATGGAGGTGTGTGAAGTCATAGAAATGTATGTTTGTGAAGTAAGAATGAAGGTGTGTGAAGTCATAGAATGGAGGGTGTGTGAAGTCAGACAATTGAGGTGTGTGAAGTCATCGAAAGGAGGTGTGTGAAGTCATATAATGGAGGTGTTTGAAGTCACATAATGGAGATGGGTGAAGCCAGAATGGAGGTGTGAAGTCATAAGAATGGAGGTGGGTGAAGTCAGAGAAAGGCAGATGTGGGAAGTCATAGAATGGAGGAGTGTGAAGTCATAGAGTGGAGTTGAGTGAAGTCACAGATTCGAGGTCTGTGAAGTCATAGAATGGAGGTGTGTGAAGTCAGAATGTAGGTGTGTGAAGTCATAGAATGGAGGTGTGTGAACTCATAGAATGGAGGTGTGTGACATCACAATGGAAGTGTGTGAAGTCATAGAATGGAGGTGAGTGAAGTCACAGAATGGAGCTGTGTGAAGTCAAAATGGAGGTGTGTGACGTCTTAAATCGAGGTGTGTGAAGTCATAGAATGGAGGTGTGTGAAATCATAGAGTGGAGGTTTGTGAAGTCACAGAATGGAGGTGTGTGAACTCAGCATGGAGGTGTGTGAAGTCACAGAATGGAGGTGTGTGAAGTCATAGCATGGAGGTATGTGAAATCATATAATGGAGGTTTGCAAAGTCATAGAATGGAGGTGTGTGAAGTCATAGAATGGACGGGTGTGAAGTCACAGAAGGGAGGTGTGTGAAGTCACAGAATGGAGGTTTGCGAAGTCATAGAATGGAGGTGTGTAAAGTCACAGAATGGATGTTTCTGAATTAAGAATGAAGATGTGTGAAGTCATAGAATGGAGGTGTGTGAAGACAAAGTTGTGGTGTGTGAACTCAAGAATGGATGTGTGTGAACTCATGGAATGGAGGTGTGTGAAGTCGTGGAATGGAAGTGTGTGAAGTCAAAGAATGGAGGTGTGTGAAGTCAAACAATGGTGGTGTGTGAAGTCACAGAATGGAGTTGTGTGAAGTCACAAAATGGAGGAGTGTGGAGTGAAAATGGAGGTGTGTAAAGTCAAGGAATGGAGGTGTGTGAAGTCAGAGAATGGAGCTGTGTGAAGTCACAATGATGGTGTGTGAAGTCACCGAATGGTGGTGTGTGAAGTCGTGGAATGGAGGTGTGTGAAGTCAAACAATGGAGGTGTGTGAAATCAAACAATGGAGGTGTGTGAAGTCACAGAATGGAGGTGTGGGAAGTCACAGAATGGAGGTGTGTGAAGTCACAGAATGGAGGTGTGTGAACTCAGAATGGAGGTGTGTAAAGTCAGAGAATGGAGGTGTGTGAAGTCAAAATGGATGTGTGAAGTCATAGAATGGAGTGTGTGAAATCATAGAATGAGGGTGTGTGAGGTCATTGAATGGAGGTGTGTGAAGTCACAGAATGGAGGTGTGTGAAGTCATAGAATGGAGGTGTTTGAAGTCATAGAAAGGAAGTGTGTGTAGTAACAGAATGGAGGTGTATGATGTCACAGAATGGAGGTGTGTGAAGACACAGAACGGAGGTGTGTGAACTCAGAATGGAGGAGTGTGAAGTCACAGAATGGAGGTGTGTGAAATCATAGAATGGATGTGTGTGCAGTCATAGAATGGAGGTGTGTGAAGTCAGAATGGGAGGTGTCTGAAGTCAGAATGGAGGTGTGTGAAGTCATAGAATGGAGGTGTGTGAAGTCACAGAATGGAGGTGTTTGAAGTCATAGAATGGAGGTGTGTGAAGTTATAGAATGGATGTTTGTAATTAAGAATGGAGGTGTGTGAACTCAGAATGGAGGTGTGTAAAGTCAGAGAATGGAGGTGTGTGAAGTCAAAATGGATGTGTGAAGTCTAGAATGGAGGAGTGTGAAATCATAGAATGAGGGTGTGTGAGGTCATTGAATGGAGGTGTGTGAAGTCACAGAATGGAGGTGTGTGACGTCAAAGATTGGAGGTGTGTGAAGTTTTAGAATGGAGCTATGTGAAGACAGAATGGGAGGTGTGAAAGTCACAGAATGGAGGTGTGTGACACAGAATGGAGGTGTGTGGAGTCAAAGATGGAGGTGTTGTGAAGTCATAGAATGGAGGTGTGTGAAGTCATAGAATGGAAGTGTGTGAAGTCATATAATGGAGGTGTGTGAAGTCACAGAATGAGGTGTGTGAATTCAAAATGGAGGTGTGTGACGTCCTAAAATGGAGGTGTGTAGTCATAGAATGGAGGTGTGTGAAATCATAGAATGAAGGTTTGGGAAGTCACAGAATGGAGGTGTGTGAACTCAGAATGGAAATGTGTGAAGTCACAGAATTGAGGTGTTTAAAGTCATTTATTGGAGGTGTGTGAAGTCAAAATGGATGTGTGAAGTCATAGCATGGAGGTGTGTGAAGTCATAGAATGGATGTGTGTGAAGTCATAGAATGGAGGTGTGTGAAGTCACAGAATGGAGGTGTGTGACCTCATAGAATGGAGGTGTGTGACATCACAATGGAAGTGTGTGAAGTCATAGAATGGAGGTGGGCGAAGTCTTAGAAAGGAGGTGTGGGAAGTCATAGAATGAAGAGTGTGAAGTCATAGAGTGGAGGTCAGTAAAGTCACAGATTCGAGGTCTGTGAAATCATAGAATGAAGTGTGTGAAGTCAGAATGGAGGTGTGTGAAGTCATAGAATGGAGGTGTGTGACCTCATAGAATGGAGGTGTGTGACATCACAATGGAAGTGTGTGAAGTCATAGAATGGAGGTGTGTGAAGTCACAGAATGGAGGTGTGAGAAGTCAAAATGGAGGTGTGTGACGTCCTAAAATGGAGGTTTGTGAAGTCACAGAATGGAGGTGTGTGAAATCATAGAATGGAGGTTTGTGAGGTCACAGAATGGAGGTGTGTGAACTCCGAATGGAGTTGTGTGAACTCACAGAATTGGAGGTGTGTGAAGTCATAGCATGAAGGTATGTGAAATCATAGAATGGAAGTGTGTGAAGTCATAGAATGGAGGTGTGTGAAGTCATACAATGAAGGTGTGTGAAGTCATAGAATGGAGGTGTGTGAAGTCAGAGAAGGGAGGTTGTGAAGTCACATAATGGAGGTGTGTGAAGCAAAATGGAGTTGTGTGACGTCATAAAATGGAGGTGTGTGAAGTCATAGAATGGAGGTGGGTGAAGTCATAGAAATTAGGCGTGGGAAGTCATAGAATGGAGAAGTGTGAAGTCATCGACTGGAGGTCAGTGAAGTCATAGAATCGAGGTGTGTGAAGTCATAGAGCAGAGGTGTGTGAAGTCAGAATGGAGGTGTGTGAAGTCACAGAATGGAGGTGTGTGAACTCATCGAATGGAGGTGTGCGACGTCACAATGGAGTGTGTGAAGTCATAGAATGGAGGTTTGTGAAGTCATAGAATGGAGGTATGTGAAGTCAAATTGGAGGGGTGTTAAGTCGGAGAATGGAGGTGTGTGAAGTCAAAATAGAGGTGTGTGAAGTCATAGAATGGAGGTGTGTGAAGTCACAGAATAGAGGTGTGGGAAGTCACAGAATGGAGGTGTGTGACGTCACAGAATGGAGGTGTGTGAACTCAGAATGGAGGTGTGTAAAGTCCACAGAATGAGGTTTGTGAAGTCATAGAATGGAAATGTGTGAAGTCATAGAATGGAGGTGTGTGAAGTCACAGAATGGACGGTATGAAGTCATAGAATGGAGGTGTGTGAAGTCACACAATTGAGGTGTTTTGCAGTCATATATTGGAAGTGTGTGAAGTCAAAATGGATGTGTGAAGTCATAGAATGGATGTGTGTGAAATCATAGAATGAGGGTGTGTGATGTCATAGAATGGAGGTGTGTGAAGTCACAGAATGGGGTGTGTGAAGTCATAGAATGAAAGTGTGTGAAGTCACAGAATGGAGGTGTGTGAAGTCTGAATGGAGGTGTGTGAACTCACCGAATGGAGTTGTGTGAACTCAGAATTGAGGTGTGTGAAGTCACAGAATGGAGGTTTGTGAAGTCATAGAATGGAGGTGTGTGAAGTCATAGAGTGGAGGATGAGTGAAGTCACAGATTCGAGGTCTGTGAAGTCATAGAATGGAGGTGTGTGAAGTCACAGATGGAGGTGTGTGAAGTCAAAATGGAGGTGCGTGAGGTCCTAAAATGGAGGTGTGTGAGGTCATAGAATGTAGGTGTGTCAAATCATAGAATGGAGGTTTGTGAAGTCACAGAATGGAGGTGTGTGAAGTCAGAATGGAGGTGTGAAGTCATAGAATGGAGGTGGGTATAGTCAAAGAATTAAGGTGTGGGAAGTCATAGAATGGAGAAGTGTGAAGTCATACAGTGGAGGTCAGTGAAGACATAGAATGGAATTGTGTGAATCAGAATGTAGGTTTGCGAAGTCATAGAGCAGAGGTGTGTGAAATCAGAATGGAGGTGTGTGAAGTCACAGAATGGAGGTGTGTGAACTCATAGAATGGAGGTGTGCATCGTCACAATGGAAGTGTGTGAAGTCATAGAATGGAGGTTTGTGAAGTCACAGAATGGAGGTGTGTGAAATCAAAAATGGAGGTGTGTGAAGTCATAGAATGGAGGTGTGTGAAGTCACAGAATGGAGGTGTTTGAAGTCATAGAATGGAGGTGTGTGAAGTTATAGAATGGATGTTTGTAAATTAAGAATGGAGGTGTGTGAACTCAGAATGGAGGTGTGTAAAGTCAGAGAATGGAGGTGTGTGAAGTCAAAATGGATGTGTGAAGTCATAGAATGGGAGGAGTGTGAAATCATAGAATGAGGGTGTGTGAGGTCATTGAATGGAGGTGTGTGAAGTCACAGAATGGAGGTGTGTGACGTCAAAGAATGGAGGTGTGTGAAGTCATAGAATGGAGCTATGTGAAGACAGAATGGAGGTGTGAAAGTCACAGAATGGAGGTGTGTGAACACAGAATGGAGGTGTGTGGAGTCAAAGATGGAGGTGTGTGAAGTCATAGAATGGAGGTGTGTGAAGTCATAGAATGGAAGTGTGTGAAGTCATATAATGGAGGTGTGTGAAGTCACAGAATTGAGGTGTGTGAATTCAAAATGGAGGTGTGTGACGTCCTAAAATGGAGGTGTGTAGTCATAGAATGGAGGTGTGTGAAATCATAGAATGAAGGTTTGGAAGTCACAGAATGGAGGTGTGTGAACTCAGAATGGAAATGTGTGAAGTCACAGAATTGAGGTGTTTAAAGTCATTTATTGGAGGTGTGTGAAGTCAAAATGGATGTGTGAAGTCATAGCATGGAGGTGTGTGAAGTCATAGAATGGATGTGTGTGAAGTCATAGAATGGAGGTGTGTGAAGTCACAGAATGGAGGTGTGTGACCTCATAGAATGGAGGTGTGTGACATCACAATGGAAGTGTGTGAAGTCATAGAATGGAGGTGGGCGAAGTCTTAGAAAGGAGGTGTGGAAGTCATAGAATGGAAGAGTGTGAAGTCATAGAGTGGAGGTCAGTAAAGTCACAGATTCGAGGTCTGTGAAATCATAGAATGGAAGTGTGTGAAGTCAGAATGGAGGTGTGTGAAGTCATAGAATGGAGGTGTGTGACCTCATAGAATGGAGGTGTGTGACATCACAATGGAAGTGTGGAAGTCATAGAATGGAGGTGTGTGAAGTCACAGAATGAGGTGTGAGAAGTCAAAATGGAGGTGTGTGACGTCCTAAAATGGAGGTTTGTGAAGGTCACAGAATGGAGGTGTGTGAAATCATAGAATGGAGGTTGTGAGGTCACAGAATGGAGGTGTGTGAACTCCGAATGGAGTTGTGTGAACTCACAGAATGGAGGTGTGTGAAGTCATAGCATGAAGGTATGTGAAATCATAGAATGGAAGTGTGTGAAGTCATAGAATGGAGGTGTGTGAAGTCATACAATGAAGGTGTGTGAAGTCATAGAATGGAGGTGTGTGAAGTCAGATAAGGGAGGTGTGTGAAGTCACATAATGGAGGTGTGTGAAGCCAAAATGGAGTTGTGTGACGTCATAAAATGGAGGTGTGTGAAGTCATAGAATGGAGGTGGGTGAAGTCATAGAAATTAGGTGTGGGAAGTCATAGAATGGAGAAGTGTGAAGTCATCGACTGGAGGTCAGTGAAGTCATAGAATCGAGGTGTGTGAAGTCATAGAGCAGAGGTGTGTGAGTCAGAATGGAGGTGTGTGAAGTCACAGAATGGAGGTGTGTGAACTCATCGAATGGAGGTGTGCGACGTCACAATGGAAGTGTGTGAAGTGATAGAATGGAGGTTTGTGAAGTCATAGAATGGAGGTATGTGAAGTCAAATTGGAGGGGTGTTAAGTCGGAGAATGGAGGTGTGTGAAGTCAAAATAGAGGTGTGTGAAGTCATAGAATGGAGGTGTGTGAAGTCACAGAATAGAGGTGTGGGAAGTCACAGAATGGAGGTGTGTGACGTCACAGAATGGAGGTGTGTGAACTCAGAATGGAGGTGTGTAAAGTCACAGAATGGAGGTTTGTGAAGTCATAGAATGGAAATGTGTGAAGTCCTAGAATGGAGGGTGTGTGAAGTCACAGAATGGACGGTATGAAGTCATAGAATGGAGGTGTGTGAAGTCACACAATTGAGGTGTTTGCAGTCATATATTGGAAGTGTGTGAAGTCAAAATGGATGTGTGAAGTCATAGAATGGATGTGTGTGAAATCATAGAATGAGGGTGTGTGAGGTCATAGAATGGAGGTGTGTGAAGTCACAGAATGGGGTGGTGTGAGTCATAGAATGAAAGTGTGTGAAGTCACAGAATGGAGGTGTGTGAAGTCTGAATGGAGGTGTGTGAACTCACCGAATGGAGTTGTGTGAACTCAGATTGAGGTGTGTGAAGTCACAGAATGGAGGTTTGTGAAGTCATAGAATGGAGGTGTGTGAAGTCATAGAGTGGAGATGAGTGAAGTCACAGATTCGAGGTCTGTGAAGTCATAGAATGGAGGTGTGTGAAGTCAGAATGGAGGTGTGTGAAGTCATAGAATGGAGGTGTGCGAACTCATAGAATGGAGGTGTGTGAAGTCACAGAATGGAGGTGTGTGAAGTCAAAATGGAGGTGCGTGACGTCCTAAAATGGAGGTGTGTGAGGTCATAGAATGGAGGGTGTGTCAAATCATAGAATGGAGGTTTGTGAGTCACAGAATGGAGGTGTGTGAAGTCAGAATGGAGGTGTGAAGTCATAGAATGGAGGTGGGTATAGTCAAAGAAATTAGGTGTGGGAAGTCATAGAATGGAGAAGTGTGAAGTCATACAGTGGAGGTCAGTGAAGACATAGAATGGAATTGTGTGAAATCAGAATGTAGGTTTGCGAAGTCATAGAGCAGAGGTGTGTGAAATCAGAATGGAGGTGTGTGAAGTCACAGAATGGAGGTGTGTGAACTCATAGAATGGAGGTGTGCATCGTCACAATGGAAGTGTGTGAAGTCATAGAATGGAGGTTTGTGAAGTCACAGAATGGAGGTGTGTGAAGTCAAAAATGGAGGTTTGTGAAGTCATAGAATGGAGGTATGTGAAGTCAAATTGGAGGGTTGTGAAGTCGGAGAATGGAGGTGTGTGAAGTCACAGAATGGAGGTGAGTGGATTCACAGAATGGAGGTGTGTGAAGTCATAGAATATGGAGGTGTGTGAAGTCACAGAATGGAGATGTGCGAAGTCAAAAAGGTGGTGTGAGAAGTCACAATGTAAGTAAGTGTGTGATGTCACAGAATGAAGGTGTGTGAAGTCAAAAGGGAGGTGTCTGAAGTCAAAGATGTAGGTTTGTGAAGTCATCGAATGGAGTTTTGTGAAGTCACAGATTGGAGGTGTGTGAAGTCAGAATAGAGGTGTGCGAAGTCATAGAATGGAGGGTGTGTGAAGTCACAGAATAGAGGTGTGGGAAGTCACAGAATGGAGGTGTGTGACGTCACAGAATGGAGGTGTGTGAACTCAGAATGGAGGTGTGTAAAGTCACAGAATGGATATGTGTGAAGACATAGAATGGAAATGTGTGAAGTCATAGAATGGAGGTGTGTGAAGTCACAGAATTGAGGTGTTTGAAGTCATATATTGGAGGTGTGTGAAGTCAAAATGGATGTGTGAAGTCATAGAATGGATGTGTGTGAAATCTTAGAATGAGGGTGTGTGAGGTCATAGAATGGAGGTGTGTGAAGTCACAGAATGGTGTGTGTGAAGTCTGACTGGAGGTGTGTGAAGTCACCGAATGGAGTTGTGTGAACTCAGAATGGAGGTGTGTGAAGTCACAGAATGGAGGTTTGTGAAGTCATAGAATGGAGGTGTGTGAAGTCATAGAATGGATGTTTCTGAAGTAAAAATGAAGGTGTGTGAAGTCATAGAATGGAGGTGTGTGAAGTCACAGAATGGAGGTGTGTGAAGTCAGAATGGAGGTGTGTAGTCATAGATTGGAGGCGGGTGAAGTCATAGAAAGGAGGTGTGGGAATAAATAGAATGGATGAGAGTGAAGTCATAGAGTGCAGGTGAGTGAAATCAGAGACTCGAGGTCTGTGAAGTCATAGAATGGAGGTGTGTGATGTCAGAATATAGGTGTGCGAAGTCATAGAATAGAGGTGTGTGAAGTCAGAATGGAGGTGTGTGAAGTCATAGATGGACGTGTGTGAAGTCATAGAATGGAGGTGTGTGAAGGCACAGAATGGAGGTGTGTAAAGTCATAGAATGGAGGGGTATGAAGTTATAGAATGGATGTTTGTAAAGAAAGAATGAAGGTGTGTGAAGTCATAGAATGGAGGTGTGTGAGGTCAAAGAATGGAGGTGTGTGAAGTCATAGAATGGAGGTGTGTGAAGTAAGAATGGAGGTGTGTGAAGTCACAGAATTGAGGTGTGTGAACACAGAATGGAGGTGTGTGAAGTCAAAGAATGGAGGTGTGTGAAGTCATACAATGGAGGTGTGTGAAGTCATACAATGTATGTTTGTGAAGTAAGAATGAAGGTGTGTGAAGTCCTAGAATGGAGGTGTGTGAAGTCACAGAATGGAGGTGTTTGATGTCATAGAATGGAGGTGTGTGAAGTCATAGAATGGAGAAGTGTGAAGTCATAGAGTGGAGGTCAGTGAAGACATAGAATGGAGGTGTGTGAAGTCAGAATGTAGGTTTGCGAAGTCAGAGAGCAGACGTGTGTGAAGTCAGAATGGAGGTGTGGGAAGTCATAGAATGGAGGTTTGTGGACTCATAGAATGGAGGTGTGGGACGTCATAATGGAAGTGTGTGAAGTCATAGAATGGCGGTTTGTGAAGTCACAGAATGGAGGTGTGTGATGTCACAGAATGGAGGTTTGTGAAGTCATAGAATGGAGGTATGTGAAGTCAAACTGGAGGGGTGTGAAGTCGGACAGTGGAGGTGTGTGAAGTCACAGAATGTAGGTGGGTGGATTCACAGAATGGAGGTGTGTGAAGTCATAGAAAATGGAGGTGTGTGAAGTCACAGAAGGAGATGTGCGAAGTCAAAAAGTTGGTGTGAGAAGTCACAAATGTAAGTAAGTGTGTGATATCACAGAATGAAGGTGTGTGAAGTCAAAATGTTGGTGTCTGAAGTCAAAGAATGTAGGTTTGTGAAGACATCGAATGGAGTTGTGTGAAGTCACAGATTGGAGGTGTGTGAAGTCAGAATAGAGGTGTGCGAAGTCATAGAATGGAGGTGTGTGAAGTCAGAATGGAGGTGTGTGATGTCATAGAATGGAGGTGTGTGAAGTCAAAATAGAGGTGTGTGAAGTCATAGAATGGAGGTGTGTGAAGTCACAGAATAGAGGTGTGGGAAGTCACAGAATGGAGGTGTGTGACGTCACAGAATGGAGGTGTGTGAACTCAGAATGGAGGCGTGTAAAGTCACAGAATGGAGGTGTATGAAGTCACAGAATGGAAATGTGTGAAGTTAGAATGGAGGTGTGTGAAGTCACAGAATGGAGGTGTGAGAAGTCAAAATGGAGGTGTGTCACGTCCTAAAATGGAGGTGTGTGAAGTCATAGAATGGAGATGTGTGAAGTCACAGAAGGGAGGTGTGTGAAGTCACATAATGGAGGTGTGTGAAGTCAAAATGGAGGTGTTTGACGTCATAAAATGGAGGTGTGTGAAGTCATAGAATGGAGGTGTGTGAAGTCACAGAAGGGAGGTGTGTGAAGTCACATAATGGAGGTGTGTGAAGTCAAAATGGAGGTATGTGAAATCATAGAATGGAATGTGTGAAGTCATAGAATGGAGGTGTGTGAAGTCATACATTAAGGTGTGTGAAGTCATAGAATGGAGGTGTGTGAAGTCACAGAAGGGAGGTGTGTGAAGTCACATAATGGAGGTGTGTGAAGTCAAAATGGAGGTGTGTGACGTCATAAATTGGAGGTGTGTGAAGTCATAGAATGGAGGTGTGTGAAATCATAGAATGGAGGTTTGTGAATTCAAGAATGGAGGTGGTTGAAGTCACAGATTGGAGGTTTGTGAAGTCATAGAATGGAGGTATGTGAAGTCAAATTGGAGGGGTGTGAAGTCGGAGAATGGAGGTGTATGAAGTCACAGAATGGAGGTGTGTGAAGTCACAGAATGGAGGTGTGTGAAGTCATAGTATGGATGTGTGTGAAGTCACAGAATGGAAGGGTATGAAGTCATAGATGAAGGTGTGTGATGTCAGAAGGTAGGTGTGCTAAGTCATAGATGGAGTTGTGTGAAGTCATAGTATGGAGGTGTGTGAAATCATAAAATGGAGTTTTGTGAAGTCAAAGAATGGAGCTGTGTGAATTCAGATGGAGGTGTGTGAAGTCATAGAATGGAGGTGTGTGAAGTCATAGAATGGAAGTGTGTGAAGTCATACAATGGAGGTGTGTGAAGTCATACAATGGAGGTGTGTGAACTCAGAATGGAGGTCCGTGAAATCATAGATGGAGGTGTGTGAAGTCATAGTATGGAGATGTGTGACATCATAGAATGGAGGGTTGTGAAGTCACCGGAGATGGGGAGGTTTGTGAAGTCATAGAATGGAGGTATGTGAAATCAAATTGGAGGGGTGTGAAGTCGGAGAATGTAGGTGTGTGAAGTCATAGCATGTAGGTGTGTGAAGTCATAGAATGGAGGTGTGTGAAGTCAGAGAATGTAGGTGTGTGACGTCATAGAATGGCGGTGTGTGAAGTCACAGAAGGGAGGTGTGTGAAGTCAAAGAATGGAGGTGTGTGAAGTCACAGAATGGAGGTGTGTGAAGTCACAGAATGGAGGTGTGTGAACTCAGAATGGAGGTGTGTAAAGTCCACAGAATGGAGGTTTGTGAAGTCATAGAAGGGAGGTGTGTGAAGTCAAAATAGAGGTGTGTGAAGTCATAGAATGGAGGTGTGTGAAGTCACAGAATAGAGGTGTGGGAAGTCACAGAATGGAGGTGTGTGACGTCACTGAATGGAGGTGTGTGAACTCAGAATGGAGGTGTGTAAAGTCACAGAATGGAGGTTTGTGAAGTCATAGAATGGAAATGTGTGAAGTCATAGAATGGAGGTGTGTGAAGTCACAATATGGACGGTATGAAGTCATAGAATGGAGGTGTGTGAAGTCACACAATTGAGGTGTTTGAAGTCATATATTGGAGGTGTGTGAAGTCAAAATGGATGTGTGAAGTCATAGAATTGATGTGTGTGAAATCCTAGAATGAGGGTGTGTGAGGTCATAGAATGGAGGTGTGTGAAGTCACAGAATGGGGTGTGTGAAGTCATAGAATGTAAGTGTGTGAAGTCACAGAATGGAGGTGTGTGAAGTCATAGAATGGAGGTGTGTGAAGTCATAGAGTGGAGATGAGTGAAGTCACAGATTCGAGGTCTTTGAAGTCATAGAATGGAGGTGTGTGAAGTCAGAATGGAGGTGTGTGAAGTCATAGAATGGAGGTGTGTGAACTCATGGAATGGAGGTGTGTGACGTCACAATGGAAGTGTGTGAAGTCATAGAATGGAGGTGTGTGAAGTCACAGAATGGAGGTGTGTGAAGTCAAAATGGAGGTGCGTGACGTCCTAAAATGGAGGTGTGTGATGTCATAGAATGGAGGTGTGTCAAATCATAGAATGGAGGTTTGTGAAGTCACAGAATGGAGGTGTGTGGAGTCAGAATGGAGGTGTGAAGTCATAAAATGGAGGTGGGTATAGTCAAAGAAATTAGGTGTGGGAAGTCATAGAATGGAGAAGTGTGAAGTCATACAGTGGAGGTCAGTGAAGACATAGAATGGAGGTGTGTGAAATCAGAATGTAGGTTTGCAAAGTCATAGAGCAGAGGTGTGTGAAGTCAGAATGGAGGTGTGTGAAGTCACAGAATGGAGGTGTGTGAACTCATAGAATGTAGGTGTGCGACGTCACAATGGAAGTGTGTGAAGTCATAGAATGGAGGTTTGTGAAGTCACAGAATGGAGGTGTGTGAAGTCAAAGAATGGAGGTTTGTGAAGTCATAGAATGGAGGTATGTGAATTCAAATTGGAGGGGTGTGAAGTCGGAGAATGGAGGTGTGTGAAGTCACAGAATGGAGGTGAGTGGATTCACAGAATGGAGGTGTGTGAAGTCATAGAATATGGAGGTGTGTGAAGTCACAGAATGGAGATGTGCGAAGTCAAAAGGTGGTGTGAGAAGTCACAAATGTAAGTAAGTGTGTGATGTCACAGAATGAAGGTGTGTGAAGTCAAAAGGGAGGTGTCTGAAGTCAAAGAATGTAGGTTCGTGAAG
This sequence comes from Megascapheus bottae, assembly GCF_031878675.1. Taxonomy (NCBI): domain Eukaryota; kingdom Metazoa; phylum Chordata; class Mammalia; order Rodentia; family Geomyidae; genus Megascapheus; species Megascapheus bottae. The sequence goes on along the minus strand of NW_028327520.1, from coordinate 30,949 downwards.
TCATCGAATGGAGTTTTGTGAAGTCACAGATTGGAGGTGTGTGAAGTCAGAATAGAGGTGTGCAAAGTCATAGAATGGAGGTGTGTGAAGTCAGAATGGAGGTGTGTGAAGTCATAGAAGGGAGGTATGTGAAGTCAAAATAGAGGTGTGTGAAGTCATAGAATGGAGGTGTGTGAAGTCACAGAATAGAGGTGTGGAAGTCACAGAATGGAGGTGTGTGACGTCACAGAATGGAGGTGTGTGAACTCAGAATGGAGGTGTGTAAAGTCACAGAATGGAGGTGTGTGAAGACATAGAATGGAAATGTGTGAAGTCATAGAATGGAGGTGTGTGAAGTCACAGAATTGAGGTGTTTGAAGTCATATATTGGAGGTGTGTGAAATCAAAATGGATGTGTGAAGTCATAGAATGGATGTGTGTGAAATCTTAGAATGAGGGTGTGTGAGGTCATAGAATGGAGGTGTGTGAAGTCACAGAATGGGGTGTGTGAAGTCATAGAATGGAAGTGTGTGAAGTCACAGAATGGAGGTGTGTGAAGTCTGAATGGAGGTGTGTGAATCACCGAATGGAGTTGTGTGAACTCAGAATGGAGGTGTGTGAAGTCACAGAATGGAGGTTTGTGAAGTCATAGAATGGAGGTGTGTGAAGTCATAGAATGGATGTTTCTGAAGTAAAAATGAAGGTGTGTGAAGTCATAGAATGGAGGTGTGTGAAGTCACAGAATGGAGGTGTGTGAAGTCAGAATGGAGGTGTGTAGTCATAGATTGGAGGCGGGTGAAGTCATAGAAAGGAGGTGTGGGAATAAATAGAATGGAGGAGCGTGAAGTCATAGAGTGCAGGTGAGGGAAATCAGAGACTCGAGGTCTGTGAAGTCATAGAATGGAGGTGTGTGATGTCAGAATATAGGTGTGCGAAGTCATAGAATAGAGGTGTGTGACCTCAGAATGGAGGTGTGTGAAGTCATAGATGGAGGTGTGTGAAGTCCTAGAATGGAGTTGTGTGAAGGCACAGAATGGAGGTGTGTAAAGTCATAGAATAGAGGGGTATGAAGTTATAGAATGGATGTTTGTAAAGAAAGAATGAAGGTGTGTGAAGTCATAGAATGGAGGTGTGTGAGGTCAAAGAATGGAGGTGTGTGAAGTCATAGAATGGAGGTGTGTGAAGTAAGAATGGAGGTGTGTGAAGTCACAGAATTGAGGTGTGTGAACACAGAATGGAGGTGTGTGAAGTCAAAGGATGGAGGTGTGTGACTCATACAATGGAGGTGTGTGAAGTCATACAATGTATGTTTGTGAAGTAAGAATGAAGGTGTGTGAAGTCATAGAATGGAGGTGTGTGAAGTCACAGAATGGAGGTGTGTGAAGTCATAGAATGGAGGTGTGTGAAGTCATAGAATGGAGAAGTGTGAAGTCATAGAGTGGACGTCAGTGAAGTCATAGAATGGAGGTGTGTGAAGTCAGAATGTAGGTTTGCGAAGTCAGAGAGCAGACGTGTGTGAAGTCAGAATGGAGATGTGGGAGGTCATAGAATGGAGCTTTGTGGACTCATAGAATGGAGGTGTGCGACGTCACAATGGAAGTGTGTGAAGTCATAGAATGGCGGTTTGTGAAGTCACAGAATGGAGGTGTGTGATGTCACAGAATGGAGGTTTGTGAAGTCATAGAATGGAGGTATGTGAAGTCAAATTGGAGGGGTGTGAAGTCGGAGATTGGAGGTGTGTGAAGTCACAGAATGTAGGTGGGTGGATACACAGAATGGAGGTGTGTGAAGTCATAGAAAATGGAGGTGTGTGAAGTCACAGAATGGAGATGTGCGAAGTCAAAAAGGTGGTGTGAGAAGTCACAAATGTAAGTAAGTGTGTGATGTCACAGAATGAAGGTGTGTGAAGTCAAAAGGGAGGTGTCTGAAGTCAAAGAATGTAGGTTTGTGAAGTCATCGAATGGAGTTTTGTGAAGTCACAGATTGGAGGTGTGTGAAGTCAGAATAGAGGTGTGCGAAGTCATAGAATGGAGGTGTGTGAAGTCAGAATGGAGGTGTGTGAAGTCATAGAAGGGCGGTGTGTGAAGTCAAAATAGAGGTGTGTGAAGTCATAGAATGGAGGTGTGTGAAGTCACAGAATAGAGGTGTGGGAAGTCACAGAATGGAGGTGTGTGACGTCACAGAATGGAGGTGTGTGAACTCAGAATGGAGGTGTGTAAAGTCACAGAATGGAGGTGTGTGAAGTCACAGAATGGAGGTGTGTGACGTCATAGTATGGATGTGTGTGAAGTCACAGAATGGAAGGGTATGAAGTCATAGAATGAAGGTGTGTGATGTCAGAAGGGAGGTGTGCTAAGTCATAGATGGAGTTGTGTGAAGTCATAGTATGGAGGTGTGTGAAATCATAGAATGGAGTTTTGTGAAGTCAAAGAATGGAGCTGTGTGAATTCAGAATGGAGGTGTGTGAAGTCATAGAATGGAGGTGTGTGAACTCATAGAATGGAAGTGTGTGAAGTCATACAATGGAGGTGTGTGAAGTCATACAATGGAGGTGTGTGAACTCAGAATGGAGGTCCGTGAAATCATAGATGGAGGTGTGTGAAGTCATAGTATGGAGATGTGTGACATCATAGAATGGAGGATTGTGAAGTCACCGAAGGGAGGTTTGTGAAGTCATAGAATGGAGGTATGTGAAATCAAATTGGAGGGGTGTGAAGTCGGAGAATGTAGGTGTGTGAAGTCATAGAATGTAGGTGTGTGAAGTCATAGAATGGAGGTGTGTGAAGTCAGAGAATGTAGGTGTGTGAAGTCAGAGAATGGCGGTGTGTGAAGTCACAGAAGGGAAGTGTGTGAAGTCAAAGAATGGAGGTGTGTGAAGTCACAGAATGGAGGTGTGTGAAGTCACAGAATGGAGGTGTGTGAACTCAGAATGGAGGTGTGTAAAGTCACAGAATGGAGGTTTGTGAAGTCATAGAAGGGAGGTGTGTGAAGTCAAAATAGAGGTGTGTGAAGTCATAGAATGGAGGTGTGTGAAGTCACAGAATAGAGGTGTGGGAAGTCACAGAATGGAGGTGTGTGACGTCACAGAATGGAGGTGTGTGAACTCAGAATGGAGGTGTTTAAAGTCACAGAATGGAGGTGTGTGAAGTCATAGAATGGAAATGTGTGAAGTCATAGAATGGAGGTGTGTGAAGTCACAGAATGGACGGTATGAAGTCATAGAATGGAGGTGTGTGAAGTCACACAATTGAGGTGTTTGAAGTCATATATTGGAGGTGTGTGAAGTCAAAATGGATGTGTGAAGTCATAGAATTGATGTGTGTGAAATCCTAGAATGAGGGTGTGTGAGGTCATAGAATGGAGGTGTGTGAAGTCACAGAATGGGGTGTGTGAAGTCATAGAATGTAAGTGTGTGAAGTCACAGAATGGAGGTGTGTGAAGTCATAGAATGGAGGTGTGTGAAGTCATAGAGTGGAGATGAGTGAAGTCACAGATTCGAGGTCTTTGAAGTCATAGAATGGAGGTGTGTGAAGTCAGAATGTAGGTGTGTGAAGTCATAGAATGGAGGTGTGTGAACTCATGGAATGGAGGTGTGTGACGTCACAATGGAAGTGTGTGAAGTCATAGAATGGAGGTGTGTGAAGTCACAGAATGGAGGTGTGTGAAGTCAAAATGGAGGTGCGTGACGTCCTAAAATGGAGGTGTGTGATGTCATAGAATGGAGGTGTGTCAAATCATAGAATGGAGGTTTGTGAAGTCACAGAATGGAGGTGTGTGAAGTCAGAATGGAGGTGTGAAGTCATAGAATGGAGGTGGGTATAGTCAAAGAAATTAGGTGTGGGAAGTCATAGAATGGAGAAGTGTGAAGTCATACAGTGGAGGTCAGTGAAGACATAGAATGGAGGTGTGTGAAATCAGAATGTAGGTTTGCAAAGTCATAGAGCAGAGGTGTGTGAAGTCAGAATGGAGGTGTGTGAAGTCACAGAATGGAGGTGTGTGAACTCATAGAATGTAGGTGTGCGACGTCACAATGGAAGTGTGTGAAGTCATAGAATGGAGGTTTGTGAAGTCACAGAATGGAGGTGTGTGAAGTCAAAGAATGGAGGTTTGTGAAGTCATAGAATGGAGGTATGTGAAGTCAAATTGGAGGGGTGTGAAGTCGGAGAATGGAGGTGTGTGAAGTCACAGAATGGAGGTGAGTGGATTCACAGAATGGAGGTGTGTGAAGTCATAGAATATGGAGGTGTGTGAAGTCACAGAATGGAGATGTGCGAAGTCAAAAAGGTGGTGTGAGAAGTCACAAATGTAAGTAAGTGTGTGATGTCACAGAATGAAGGTGTGTGAAGTCAAAAGGGAGGTGTCTGAAGTCAAAGAATGTAGGTTCGTGAAGTCATCGAATGGAGTTTTGTGAAGTCACAGATTGGAGGTGTGTGAAGTCAGAATAGAGGTGTGCAAAGTCATAGAATGGAGGTGTGTGAAGTCAGAATGGAGGTGTGTGAAGTCATAGAAGGGAGGTGTGTGAAGTCAAAATAGAGGTGTGTGAAGTCATAGAATGGAGGTGTGTGAAGTCACAGAATAGAGGTGTGGGAAGTCACAGAATGGAGGTGTGTGACGTCACAGAAAGGAGGTGTGTGAACTCAGAATGGAGGTGTGTAAAGTCACAGAATGGAGGTGTGTGAAGACATAGAATGGAAATGTGTGAAGTCATAGAATGGAGGTGTGTGAAGTCACAGAATTGAGGTGTTTGAAGTCATATATTGGAGGTGTGTGAAATCAAAATGGATTTGTGAAGTCATAGAATGGATGTGTGTGAAATCTTAGAATGAGGGTGTGTGAGGTCATAGAATGGAGATGTGTGAAGTCACAGAATGGGGTGTGTGAAGTCATAGAATGGAAGTGTGTGAAGTCACAGAATGGAGGTGTGTGAAGTCTGAATGGAGGTGTGTGAAGTCACCGAATGGAGTTGTGTGAACTCAGAATGGAGGTGTGTGAAGTCACAGAATGGAGGTTTGTGAAGTCATAGAATGGAGGTGTGTGAAGTCATAGAATGGATGTTTCTGAAGTAAAAATGAAGGTGTGTGAAGTCATAGAATGGAGGTGTGTGAAGTCACAGAATGGAGGTGTGTGAAGTCAGAATGGAGGTGTGTAGTCATAGATTGGAGGCGGGTGAAGTCATAGAAAGGAGGTGTGGGAATAAATAGAATGGAGGAGCGTGAAGTCATAGAGTGCAGGTGAGCGAAATCAGAGACTCGAGGTCTGTGAAGTCATAGAATGGAGGTGTGTGATGTCAGAATATAGGTGTGCGAAGTCATAGAATAGAGGTGTGTGACCTCAGAATGGAGGTGTGTGAAGTCATAGATGGAGGTGTGTGAAGTCCTAGAATGGAGTTGTGTGAAGGCACAGAATGGAGGTGTGTAAAGTCATAGAATAGAGGGGTATGAAGTTATAGAATGGATGTTTGTAAAGAAAGAATGAAGGTGTGTGAAGTCATAGAATGGAGGTGTGTGAGGTCAAAGAATGGAGGCGTGTGAAGTCATAGAATGGAGGTGTGTGAAGTAAGAATGGAGGTGTGTGAAGTCACAGAATTGAGGTGTGTGAACACAGAATGGAGGTGTGTGAAGTCAAAGAATGGAGGTGTGTGAATCATACAATGGAGGTCTGTGAAGTCATACAATGTATGTTTGTGAAGTAAGAATGAAGGTGTGTGAAGTCATAAAATGGAGGTGTGTGAAGTCACAGAATGGAGGTGTGTGAAGTCATAGAATGGAGGTGTGTGAAGTCATAGAATTGAGAAGTGTGAAGTCATAGAGTGGACGTCAGTGAAGTCATAGAATGGAGGTGTGTGAAGTCAGAATGTAGGTTTGCGAAGTCAGAGAGCAGACGTGTGTGAAGTCCGAATGGAGATGTGGGAAGTCATAGAATGGAGCTTTGTGGACTCATAGAATGGAGTTGTGCGACGTCACAATAGAAGTGTGTGAAGTCATAGAATGGCGGTTTGTGAAGTCACAGAATGGAGGTGTGTGATGTCACAGAATGGAGGTTTGTGAAGTCATAGAATGGAGGTATGTGAAGTCAAATTGGAGGGGTGTGAAGTCGGAGATTGGAGGTGTGTGAAGTCACAGAATGTAGGTGGGTGGATACACAGAATGGAGGTGTGTGAAGTCATAGAAAATGGAGGTGTGTGAAGTCACAGAATGGAGATGTGCGAAGTCAAAAAGGTGGTGTGAGAAGTCACAAATGTAAGTAAGTGTGTGATGTCACAGAATGAAGGTGTGTGAAGTCAAAAGGGAGGTGTCTGAAGTCAAAGAATGTAGGTTTGTGAAGTCATCGAATGGAGTTTTGTGAAGTCACAGATTGGAGGTGTGTGAAGTCAGAATAGAGGTGTGCGAAGTCATAGAATGGAGGTGTGTGAAGTCAGAATGGAGGTGTGTGAAGTCATAGAAGGGCGGTGTGTGAAGTCAAAATAGAGGTGTGTGAAGTCATAGAATGGAGGTGTGTGAAGTCACAGAATAGAGGTGTGGGAAGTCACAGAATGGAGGTGTGTGACGTCACAGAATGGAGGTGTGTGAACTCAGAATGGAGGTGTGTAAAGTCACAGAATGGAGGTGTGTGAAGTCACAGAATGGAGGTGTGTGAAGTCATAGTATGGATGTGTGTGAAGTCACAGAATGGAAGGGTATGAAGTCATAGAATGAAGGTGTGTGATGTCAGAAGGGAGGTGTGCTAAGTCATCGATGGAGTTGTGTGAAGTCATAGTATGGAGGTGTGTGAAATCATAGAATGGAGTTTTGTGAAGTCAAAGAATGGAGCTGTGTGAATTCAGAATGGAGGTGTGTGAAGTCATAGAATGGAGGTGTGTGAACTCATAGAATGGAAGTGTGTGAAGTCATACAATGGAGGTGTGTGAAGTCATACAATGGAGGTGTGTGAACTCAGAATGGAGGTCCGTGAAATCATAGATGGAGGTGTGTGAAGTCATAGTATGGAGATGTGTGACATCATAGAATGGAGGATTGTGAAGTCACCGAAGGGAGGTTTGTGAAGTCATAGAATGGAGGTATGTGAAATCAAATTGGAGGGGTGTGAAGTCGGAGAATGTAGGTGTGTGAAGTCATAGAATGTAGGTGTGTGAAGTCACAGAAGGGAGGTGTGTGAAGTCAAAGAATGGAGGTGTGTGAAGTCACAGAATGGAGGTGTGTGAAGTCACAGAATGGAGGTGTGTGAACTCAGAATGGAGGTGTGTAAAGTCACAGAATGGAGGTTTGTGAAGTCATATATTGGAGGTGTGTGAAGTCAAAATGGATGTGTGAAGTCATAGAATTGATGTGTGTGAAATCCTAGAATGAGGGTGTGTGAGGTCATAGAATGGAGGTGTGTGAAGTCACAGAATGGGGTGTGTGAAGTCATAGAATGTAAGTGTGTGAAGTCACAGAATGGAGGTGTGTGAAGTCATAGAATGGAGGTGTGTGAAGTCATAGAGTGGAGATGTGTGAAGTCACAGATTCGAGGTCTTTGAAGCCATAGAATGGAGGTGTGTGAAGTCAGAATGGAGGTGGGTGAAGTCATAGAATGGAGGTGTGTGAACTCATGGAATGGAGGTGTGTGACGTCACAATGGAAGTGTGTGAAATCATAGAATGGAGGTGCGTGAAGTCACAGAATGGAGGTGTGTGAAGTCAAAATGGAGGTGCGTGACATCCTAAAATGGAGGTGTGTGATGTCATAGAATGGAGGTGTGTCAAATCATAGAATGGAGGTTTGTGAAGTCACAGATTGGAGGTGTGTGAAGTCATAGAATGGAGGTGTGTGAAGTCATAGAGTGGAGATGAGTGAAGTCACAGATTCGAGGTCTTTGAAGTCATAGAATGGAGGTGTGTGAAGTCAGAATGGAGGTGTGTGAAGTCATAGAATGGAGGTGTGTGAACTCATGGAATGGAGGTGTGTGACGTCACAATGGAAGTGTGTGAAGTCATAGAATGGAGGTGTGTGAAGTCACAGAATGGAGTTGTGTGAAGTCAAAATGGAGGTGCGTGACGTCCTAAAATGGAGGTGTGTGATGTCATAGAATGGAGGTGTGTCAAATCATAGAATGGAGGTTTGTGAAGTCACAGAATGGAGGTGTGTGAAGTCCGAATGGAGATGTGAAGTCATAGAATGGAGGTGGGTATAGTCAAAGAAATTAGGTGTGGGAAGTCATAGAATGGAGAAGTGTGAAGTCATACAGTGGAGGTCAGTGAAGACATAGAATGGAGGTGTGTGAAATCAGAATGTAGGTTTGCAAAGTCATAGAGCAGAGGTGTGTGAAGTCAGAATGGAGGTGTGTGAAGTCACAGAATGGAGGTGTGTGAACTCATAGAATGTAGGTGTGCGACGTCACAATGGAAGTGTGTGAAGTCATAGAATGGAGGTTTGTGAAGTCACAGAATGGAGGTGTGTGAAGTCAAAGAGTGGAGGTTTGTGAAGTCATAGAATGGAGGTATGTGAATTCAAATTGGAGGGGTGTGAAGTCGGAGAATGGAGGTGTGTGAAGTCACAGAATGGAGGTGAGTGGATACACAGAATGGAGGTGTGTGAAGTCACAGAATATGGAGGTGTGTGAAGTCACAGAATGGAGATATGCGAAGTCAAAAAGGTGGTGTGAGAAGTCACAAATGTAAGTAAGTGTGTGATGTCACAGAATGAAGGTGTGAGAAGTCAAAAGGGAGGTGTCTGAAGTCAAAGAATGTAGGTTTGTGAAGTCATCGAATGGAGTTTTGTGAAGTCACAGATTGGAGGTGTGTGAAGTCAGAATAGAGGTGTGCGAAGTCATAGAATGGAGGTGTGTGAAGTCAGAATGGAGGTGTGTGAAGTCATAGAAGGGAGGTGTGTGAAGTCAAAATAGAGGTGTGTGAAGTCATAGAATGGAGGTGTGTGAAGTCACAGAATAGAGGTGTGGGAAGTCACAGAATGGAGGTGTGTGACGTCACAGAATGGAGGTGTGTGAACTCAGCATGGAGGTGTGTAAAGTCACAGAATGGAGGTGTGTGAAGACATAGAATGGAAATGTGTGAAGTCATAGAATGGAGGTGTGTGAAGTCACAGAATTGAGGTGTTTGAAGTCATATATTGGAGGTGTGTGAAATCAAAATGGATGTGTGAAGTCATAGAATGGATGTGTGTGAAATCTTAGAATGAGGGTGTGTGAGGTCATAGAATGGAGGTGTGTGAAGTCACAGAATGGGGTGTGTGAAGTCATAGAATGGAAGTGTGTGAAGTCACAGAATGGAGGTGTGTGAAGTCTGAATGGAGGTGTGTGAAGTCACCGAATGGAGTTGTGTGAACTCAGAATGGAGGTGTGTGAAGTCACAGAATGGAGGTGTGTGAAGTCAGAATGGAGGTGTGTAGTCATAGATTGGAGGCGGGTGAAGTCATACAAAGGAGGTGTGGGAATAAATAGAATGGATGAGAGTGAAGTCATAGAGTGCAGGTGAGTGAAATCAGAGACTCGAGGTCTGTGAAGTCATAGAATGGAGGTGTGTGATGTCAGAATATAGGTGTGCGAAGTCATAGAATAGAGGTGTGTGAAGTCAGAATGGAGGTGTGTGAAGTCATAGATGGAGGTGTGTGAAGTCATAGAATGGAGTTGTGTGAAGGCACAGAATGGAGGTGTGTAAAGTCATAGAATGGAGGGGTATGAAGTTATAGAATGGATGTTTGTAAAGAAAGAATGAAGGTGTGTGAAGTCATAGAATGGAGGTGTGTGAGGTCAAAGAATGGAGGTGTGTGAAGTCATAGAATGGAGGTGTGTGAAGTAAGAATGGAGGTGTGTGAAGTCACAGAATGGAGGTGTGTGAACACAGAATGGAGGTGTGTGAAGTCAAAGAATGGAAGTGTGTGAAGTCATACAATGGAGGTGTGTGAAGTCATACAATGTATGTTTGTGAAGTAAGAATGAAGGTGTGTGAAGTCATAGAATGGAGGTGTGTGAAGTCACAGAATGGAGGTGTGTGAAGTCATAGAATGGAGGTGTGTGAAGTCATAGAATGGAGAAGTGTGAAGTCATAGAGTGGACGTCAGTGAAGTCATAGAATGGAGGTGTGTGAAGTCAGAATGTAGGTTTGCGAAGTCAGAGAGCAGACGTGTGTGAAGTCAGAATGGAGGTGTGGGAAGTCATAGAATGGAGCTTTGTGGACTCATAGAATGGAGGTGTGCGACGTCACAATGGAAGTGTGTGAAGTCATAGAATGGCGGTTTGTGAAGTCCCAGAATTGAGGTGTGTGAAGTCACAGAATGGAGGTTTGTGAAGTTTAGAATGGAGGTATGTGAAGTCAAATTGGAGGGGTGTGAAGTCGGAGAGTGGAGGTGTGTGAAGTCACAGAATGTAGGTGGGTGGATACACAGAATGGAGGTGTGTGAAGTCATAGAAAATGGAGGTGTGTGAAGTCACAGAATGGAGATGTGCGAAGTCAAAAAGGTGGTGTGAGAAGTCACAAATGTAAGTAAGTGTGTGATGTCACAGAATGAAGGTGTGTGAAGTGAAAATGTTGGTGTCTGAAGTCAAAGAATGTAGGTTTGTGAAGACATCGAATGGAGTTGTGTGAAGTCACAGATTGGAGGTGTGTGAAGTCAGAATAGAGGTGTGCGAAGTCATAGAATGGAGGTGTGTGAAGTCAGAATGGAGGTGTGTGATGTCATAGAATGGAGGTATGTGAAGTGAAAATAGAGGTGTGTGAAGTCATAGAATGGAGGTGTGTGAAGTCACAGAATAGAGTTGTGGGAAGTCACAGAATGGAGGTGTGTGACGTCACAGAATGGAGGTGTGTGAACTTAGAATGGAGGCGTGTAAAGTCACAGAATGGAGGTGTATGAAGTCACAGAATGGAAATGTGTGAAGTTAGAATGGAGGTGTGTGAAGTCACAGAATGGAGGTGTGAGAAGTCAAAATGGAGGTGTGTGACGTCCTAAAATGGAGGTGTGTGAAGTCATAGAATGGAGATGTGTGAAGTCACAGAAGGGAGGTGTGTGAAGTCACATAATGGAGGTGTGTGAAGTCAAAATGGAGGTGTGTGACGTCCTAAAATGGAGGTGTGTGAAGTCATAGAATGGAGGTGTGTGAAGTCACAGAAGAGAGGTGTGTGAAGACACATAATGGAGGTGTGTGAAGTCAAAATTGAGGTATGTGAAATCATAGAATGGAAGTGTGTGAAGTCATAGAATGGAGGTGTGTGAAGTCATACAATTAAGGTGTGTGAAGTCATAGAATGGAGGTGTGTGAAGTCACAGAAGGGAGGTGTGTGAAGTCACATAATGGAGGTGTGTGAAGTCAAAATGGAGGTGTGTGACGTCATAAATTGGAGGTGTGTGAAGTCATAGAATGGAGGTGTGTGAAATCATAGAATGGAGGTTTGTGAATTCAAGAATGGAGGTGGTTGAAGTCACAGATTGGAGGTTTGTGAAGTCATAGAATGGAGGTATGTGAAGTCAAATTGGGGGGTGTGAAGTCGGAAAATGGAGGTGTGTGAAGTCACAGAATGGAGGTGTGTGAAGTCACAGAATGGAGGTGTGTGAAGTCACAGTATGGATGTGTGTGAAGTCACAGAATGGAAGGGTATGAAGTCATAGAATGAAGGTGTGTGATGTCAGAAGGGAGGTGTGCTAAGTCATAGATGGAGTTGTGTGGAGTCATAGTATGGAGGTGTGTGAAATCATAGAATGGAGTTTTGTGAAGTCAAAGAATGGAGCTGTGTGAATTCAGAATGGAGGTGTGTGAAGTCATAGAATGGAGGTGTGTGAAGTCATAGAATGGAAGTGTGTGAAGTCATACAATGGAGGTGTGTGAAGTCATACAATGGAGGTGTGTGAACTCAGAATGGAGGTCCGTGAAATCATAGATGGAGGTGTGTGAAGTCATAGTATGGAGATGTGTGAAATCATAGAATGGAGGATTGTGAAGTCACCGAAGGGAGGTTTGTGAAGTCATAGAATGGAGGTATGTGAAATCAAATTGGAGGGGTGTGAAGTCGGAGAATGTAGGTGTGTGAAGTCATAGAATGTAGGTGTGTGAAGTCATAGAATGGAGGTGTGTGAAGTCAGAGAATGTAGGTGTGTGAAGTCATAGAATGGCGGTGTGTGAAGTCACAGAAGGGAGGTGTGTGAAGTCAAAGAATGGAGGTGTGTGAAGTCACAGAATGGAGGTGTGTGAAGTCACAGAATGAAGGTGTGTGAACTCAGAATGGAGGTGTGTAAAGTCACAGAATGGAGGTTTGTGAAGTCATAGAATGGAGGTGTGTGAAGTCAAAATAGAGGTGTGTGAAGTCATAGAATGGAGGTGTGTGAAGTCACAGAATAGAGGTGTGGGAAGTCACAGAATGGAGGTGTGTGACGTCACAGAATGGAGGTGTGTGAACTCAGAATGGAGGTGTGTAAAGTCACAGAATGGAGGTTTGTGAAGTCATAGAATGGAAATGTGTGAAGTCATAGAATGGAGGTGTGTGAAGTCACAGAATGGACGGTATGAAGTCATAGAATGGAGGTGTGTGAAGTCACACAATTGAGGTGTTTGAAGTCATATATTGGAGGTGTGTGAAGTCAAAATGGATGTGTGAAGTCATAGAATTGATGTGTGTGAAATCCTAGAATGAGGGTGTGTGAGGTCATAGAATGGAGGTGTGTGAAGTCACAGAATGGGGTGTGTGAAGTCATAGAATGTAAGTGTGTGAAGTCACAGAATGGAGGTGTGTGAAGTCAGAATGGAGGTGTGTGAAGTCATAGAATGGAGGTGTGTGAACTCATGGAATGGAGGTGTGTGACGTCACAATGGAAGTGTGTGAAGTCATAAAATGGAGGTGTGTGAAGTCACAGAATGGAGGTGTGTGAAGTCAAAATGGAGGTGCGTGACGTCCTAAATGGAGGTGTGTGATGTCATAGAATGGAGGTGTGTCAAATCATAGAATGGAGGTTTGTGAAGTCACAGAATGGAGGTGTGTGAAGTCCGAATGGAGGTGTGAAGTCATAGAATGGAGGTGGGCATAGTCAAAGAAATTAGGTGTGGGAAGTCATAGAATGGAGAAGTGTGAAGTCATACATTGGAGGTCAGTGAAGACATAGAATGGAGGTGTGTGAAATCAGAATGTAGGTTTGCAAAGTCATAGAGCAGAGGTGTGTGAAGTCAGAATGGAGGTGTGTGAAGTCACAGAATGGAGGTGTGTGAACTCATAGAATGGAGGTGTGCGACGTCACAATGGAAGTGTGTGAAGTCATAGAATGGAGGTTTGTGAAGTCACAGAATGGAGGTGTGTGAAGTCACAGAATGGAGGTTTGTGAAGTCATAGAATGGAGGTATGTGAATTCAAATTGGAGGGGTGTGAAGTCGGAGAATGGAGGTGTGTGAAGTCACAGAATGGAGGTGAGTGGATTCACAGAATGGAGGTGTGTGAAGTCATAGAATATGGAGGTGTGTGAAGTCACAGAATGGAGATGTGCGAAGTCAAAAAGGTGGTGTGAGAAGTCACAAATGTAAGTAAGTGTGTGATGTCACAGAATGAAGGTGTGTGAAGTCAAAAGGGAGGTGTCTGAAGTCAAAGAATGTAGGTTTGTGAAGTCATCGAATGGAGTTTTGTGAAGTCACAGATTGGAGGTGTGTGAAGTCAGAATAGAGGTGTGCGAAGTCATAGAATGGAGGTGTGTGAAGTCAGAATGGAGGTGTGTGAAGTCATAGAAGGGAGGTGTGTGAAGTCAAAATAGAGGTGTGTGAAGTCATAGAATGGAGGTGTGTGAAGTCACAGAATAGAGGTGTGGGAAGTCACAGAATGGAGGTGTGTGACGTCACAGAATGGAGGTGTGTGAACTCAGAATGGAGGTGTGTAAAGTCACAGAATGGAGGTGTGTGAAGACATAGAATGGAAATGTGTGAAGTCATAGAATGGAGGTGTGTGAAGTCACAGATTGAGGTGTTTGAAGTCATATATTGGGGGTGTTTGAAATCAAAATGGATGTGTGAAGTCATAGAATGGATGTGTGTGAAATCTTAGAATGAGGGTGTGTGAGGTCATAGAATGGAGGTGTGTGAAGTCACAGAATGGGGTGTGTGAAGTGATAGAATGGAAGTGTGTGAAGTCACAGAATGGAGGTGTGTGAAGTCTGAATGGAGGTGTGTGAAGTCACCGAATGGAGTTGTGTGAACTCAGAATGGAGGTGTGTAAAGTCACAGAATTGAGGTGTGTGAAGTCACAGAATGGAGGTGCGTGAAGTCATAGTATGGATGTGTGTGAAGTCACAGAATGGAAGGGTATGAAGTCATAGAATGAAGGTGTGTGATGTCAGAAGGGAGGTGTGCGAACTCATAGATGGAGTTGTGTGAAGTCATAGTATGGAGGTGTGTGAAATCATAGAATGGAGTTTTGTGAAGTCAAAGAATGGAGCTGTGTGAATTCAGAATGGAGGTGTGTGAAGTCATAGAATGGAGGTGTGTGAAGTCATAGAATGGAAGTGTGTGAAGTCATACAATGGAGGTGTGCGAAGTCATAGAATATAGAGGTGTGTGACCTCAGAATGGAGGTGTGTGAAATCATAGATGGAGGTGTGTGAAGTCATAGTATGCAGATGTGTGAAATCATAGATTGGAGGATTGTGAAGTCACCGAAGGGAGGTTTGTGAAGTCATAGAATGGAGGTATGTGAAATCAAATTGGAGGGGTGTGAAGTCGGAGAATGTAGGTGCGTGAAGTCATAGAATGTAGGTGTGTGAAGTCATAGAATGGAGGTGTGTGAAGTCAAAGAATGTAGGTGTGTGAAGTCATAGAATGGAGGTGTGTGAAGTCACAGAAGGGAAGTGTGTGAAGTCAAAGAATGGAGGTGTGTGAAGTCACAGAATGGAGGTGTGTGAAGTCACAGAATGGAGGTGTGTGAACTCAGAATGGAGGTGTGTAAAGTCACAGAATGGAGGTTTGTGAAGTCATAGAATGGAGGTGTGTGAAGTCAAAATAGATGTGTGTGAAGTCATAGAATGGAGGTGTGTGAAGTCACAGAATAGAGGTGTGGGAAGTCACAGAATGGAGGTGTGTGACGTCACAGGATGGAGGTGTGTGAACTCAGAATGGAGGTGTGTAAAGTCACAGAATGGAGGTTTTGAAGTCATAGAATGGAAATGTGTGAAGTCATAGAATGGAGGTGTGTGAAGTCACAGAATGGACGGTATGAAGTCATAGAATGGAGGTGTGTGAAGTCACACAATTGAGGTGTTTGAAGTCATATATTGGAGGTGTGTGAAGTCAAAATGGATGTGTGAAGTCATAGAATTGATGTGTGTGAAATCCTAGAATGAGGGTGTGTGAGGTCATAGAATGGAGGTGTGTGAAGTCACAGAATGGGGTGTGTGAAGTCATAGAATGTAAGTGTGTGAAGTCACAGAATGGAGGTGTGTAAAGTCAGAATGGAGGTGTGTGAAGTCATAGAATGGAGGTGTGTGAACTCATGGAATGGAGGTGTGTGACGTCACAATGGAAGTGTGTGAAGTCATAGAATGGAGGTGTTTGAAGTCACAGAATGGAGGTGTGTGAAGTGAAAATGGAGGTGCGTGACGTCCTAAAATGGAGGTGTGTGATGTCATAGAATGGAGGTGTGTCAAATGATAGAAAAGAGGTTTGTGAAGTCACAGAATGGAGGTGTGTGAAGTCAGAATGGAGGTGTGAAGTCATAGAATGGAGGTGGGTATAGTCAAAGAAATTAGGTGTGGGAAGTCATAGAATGGAGAAGTGTAAAGTCATACAGTGGAGGTCAGTGAAGACATAGAATGGAGGTGTGTGAAATCAGAATGTAGGTTTGCAAAGTCATAGAGCAGAGGTGTGTGAAGTCAGAATGGAGGTGTGTGAAGTCACAGAATGGAGGTGTGTGAACTCATAGAATGTAGGTGTGCGACGTCAAAATGGAAGTGTGTGAAGTCATAGAATGGAGGTTTGTGAAGTCACAGAATGGAGGTGTGTGAAGTCAAAGAATGGAGGTTTGTGAAGTCATAGAATGGAGGTATGTGAAGTCAAATTGGAGGGGTGTGAAGTCGGAGAATGGAGGTGTGTGAAGTCACAGAATGGAGGTGAGTGGATTCACAGAATGGAGGTGTGTGAAGTCATAGAATATGGAGGTGTGTGAAGTCACAGAATGGAGATGTGCGAAGTCAAAAAGGTGGTGTGAGAAGTCACAAATGTAAGTAAGTGTGTGATGTCACAGAATGAAGGTGTG
The DNA here is from genome assembly GCF_031878675.1 of Megascapheus bottae. Classification (NCBI taxonomy): domain Eukaryota; kingdom Metazoa; phylum Chordata; class Mammalia; order Rodentia; family Geomyidae; genus Megascapheus; species Megascapheus bottae. The sequence goes on along the minus strand of NW_028327520.1, from coordinate 14,760 downwards.
TGAAGTCAAATGGGAGGTGTCTGAAGTCAAAGAATGTAGGTTCGTGAAGTCATCGAATGGAGTTTTGTGAAGTCACAGATTGGAGGTGTGTGAAGTCAGAATAGAGGTGTGCAAAGTCATAGAATGGAGGTGTGTGAAGTCAGAATGGAGGTGTGTGAAGTCATAGAAGGGAGGTGTGTGAAGTCAAAATAGAGGTGTGTGAAGTCATAGAATGGAGGTGTGTGAAGTCACAGAATAGAGGTGTGGGAAGTCACAGAATGGAGGTGTGTGACGTCACAGAATGGAGGTGTGTGAACTCAGAATGGAGGTGTGTAAAGTCACAGAATGGAGGTGTGTGAAGACATAGAATGGAAATGTGTGAAGTCATAGAATGGAGGTGTGTGAAGTCACAGAATTGAGGTGTTTGAAGTCATATATTGGAGGTGTGTGAAATCAAAATGGATGTGTGAAGTCATAGAATGGATGTGTGTGAAATCTTAGAATGAGGGTGTGTGAGGTCATAGAATGGAGGTGTGTGAAGTCACAGAATGGGGTGTGTGAAGTCATAGAATGGAAGTGTGTGAAGTCACAGAATGGAGGTGTGTGAAGTCTGAATGGAGGTGTGTGAAGTCACCGAATGGAGTTGTGTGAACTCAGAATGGAGGTGTGTGAAGTCACAGAATGGAGGTTTGTGAAGTCATAGAATGGAGGTGTGTGAAGTCATAGAATGGATGTTTCTGAAGTAAAAATGAAGGTGTGTGAAGTCATAGAATGGAGGTGTGTGAAGTCACAGAATGGAGGTGTGTGAAGTCAGAATGGAGGTGTGTAGTCATAGATTGGAGGCGGGTGAAGTCATACAAAGGAGGTGTGGGAATAAATAGAATGGAGGAGCGTGAAGTCATAGAGTGCAGGTGAGTGAAATCAGAGACTCGAGGTCTGTGAAGTCATAGAATGGAGGTGTGTGATGTCAGAATATAGGTGTGCGAAGTCATAGAATAGAGGTGTGTGAAGTCAGAATGGAGGTGTGTGAAGTCATAGAATGGAGTTGTGTGAAGGCACAGAATGGAGGTGTGTAAAGTCATAGAATGGAGGGGTATGAAGTTATAGAATGGATGTTTGTAAAGAAAGAATGAAGGTGTGTGAAGTCATAGAATGGAGGTGTGTGAGGTCAAAGAATGGAGGTGTGTGAAGTCATAGAATGGAGGTGTGTGAAGTAAGAATGGAGGTGTGTGAAGTCTCAGAATTGAGGTGTGTGAACACAGAATGGAGGTGTGTGAAGTCAAAGAATGGAGGTGTGTGAAGTCATACAGTGGAGGTGTGTGAAGTCATACAATGTATGTTTGTGAAGTAAGAATGAAGGTGTGTGAAGTCATAGAGCAGAGGTGTGTGAAGTCAGAATGGAGGTGTGTGAAGTCACAGAATGGAGGTGTGTGAACTCATAGAATGTAGGTGTGCGACGTCACAATGGAAGTCTGTGAAGTCATAGAATGGAGGTTTGTGAAGTCACAGAATGGAGGTGTGTGAAGTCAAAGAATGGAGGTTTGTGAAGTCATAGAATGGAGGTATGTGAAGTCAAATTGGAGGGGTGTGAAGTCGGAGAATGGAGGTGTGTGAAGTCACAGAATGGAGGTGAGTGGATTCACAGAATGGAGGTGTGTGAAGTCATAGAATATGGAGGTGTGGGAAGTCACAGAATGGAGATGTGCGAAGTCAAAAAGGTGGTGTGAGAAGTCACAAATGTAAGTAAGTGTGTGATGTCACAGAATGAAGGTGTGTGAAGTCAAAAGGGAGGTGTCTGAAGTCAAAGAATGTAGGTTTGTGAAGTCATCGAATGGAGTTTTGTGAAGTCACAGATTGGAGGTGTGTGAAGTCAGAATAGAGGTGTGCGAAGTCATAGAATGGAGGTGTGTGAAGTAAGAATGGAGGTGTGTGAAGTCATAGAAGGGAGGTGTGTGAAGTCAGAATGGAGGTGTGTGAAGTCATAGAATGGAGGTGTGTGAAGTCACAGAATTGAGGTGTTTGAAGTCATATATTGGAGGTGTGTGAAATCAAAATGGATGTGTGAAGTCATAGAATGGATGTGTGTGAAATCTTAGAATGAGGGTGTGTGAGGTCATAGAATGGAGGTGTGTGAAGTCACAGAATGGGGTGTGTGAAGTCATAGAATGGAAGTGTGTGAAGTCACAGAATGGAGGTGTGTGAAGTCTGAATGGAGGTGTGTGAAGTCATCGAATGGAGTTGTGTGAACTCAGAATAGAGGTGTGTGAAGTCACAGAATGGAGGTTTGTGAAGTCATAGAATGGAGGTGTGTGAAGTCATAGAATGGATGTTTCTGAAGTAAAAATGAAGGTGTGTGAAGTCATAGAATGGAGGTGTGTGAAGTCACAGAATGGAGGTGTGTGAAGTCAGAATGGAGGTGTGTAGTCATAGATTGGAGGCGGGTGAAGTCATAGAAAGGAGGTGGGGGAATAAATAGAATGGAGGAGCGTGAAGTCATAGAGTGCAGTTGAGTGAAATCAGAGATTCGAGGTCTGTGAAGTCATAGAATGGAGGTGTGTGATGTCAGAATATAGGTGTGCGAAGTCATAGAATAGAGGTGTGTGAAGTCAGAATGGAGGTGTGTGAAGTCATAGATGGAGGTGTGTGAAGTCATAGAATGGAGTTGTGTGAAGGCACAGAATGGAGGTGTGTAAAGTCATAGAATGGAGGGGTATGAAGTTATAGAATGGATGTTTGTAAAGAAAGAATGAAGGTGTGTGAAGTCATAGAATGGAGGTGTGTGAAGTCAAAGAATGGAGGTGTGTGAAGTCATAGAATGGAGGTGTGTGAAGTAAGAATGGAGGTGTGTGAAGTCACAGAATTGAGGTGTGTGAACACAGAATGGAGGTGTGTGAAGACAAAGAATGGAGGTGTGTGAAGTCATACAATGGAGGTGTGTGAAGTCATACAATGTATGTTTGTGAAGTAAGAATGAAGGTATGTTAAGTCATAGAATGGAGGTGTGTGAAGTCCCAGAATGGAGGTGTGTGAAGTCATAGAATGGAGGTGTGTGAAGTCATAGAATGGAGAAGTGTGAAGTCATAGAGTGGACGTCAGTGAAGTCATAGAATGGAGGTGTGTGAAGTCAGAATGTAGGTTTGCGAAGTCAGAGAGCAGACGTGTGTGAAGTCAGAATGGAGGTGTGGGAAGTCATAGAATGGAGCTTTGTGGACTCATAGAATGGAGGTGTGCGACGTCACAATGGAAGTGTGTGAAGTCATAGAATGGCGGTTTGTGAAGTCACAGAATGGAGGTGTGTGAAGTCACAGAATGGAGGTTTGTGAAGTCATAGAATGGAGGTATGTGAAGTCAAATTGGAGGGGTGTGAAGTCGGAGATTGGAGGTGTGTGAAGTCACAGAATGTAGGTGGGTGGATACACAGAATGGAGGTGTGTGAAGTCATAGAAAATGGAGGTGTGTGAAGTCACAGAATGAAGATTTGCGAAGTCAAAAAGGTGGTGTGAGAAGTCACAAATGAAAGTAAGTGTGTGATGTCACAGAATGAAGGTGTGTGAAGTCAAAATGTTGGTGTCTGAAGTCAAAGAATGTAGGTTTGTGAAGACATCGAATGGAGTTGTGTGAAGTCACAGATTGGAGGTGTGTGAAGTCAGAATAGAGGTGTGCGAAGTCATAGAATGGAGGTGTGTGAAGTCAGAATGGAGGTGTGTGAAGTCAAATTGGAGGGGTGTGAAGTCGGAGAATGGAGGTGTGTGAAGTCACAGAATGGAGGTGTGTGAAGTCACAGAGTGGAGGTGTGTGAAGTCATAGTATGGATGTGTGTGAAGTCACAGAATGGAAGGGTATGAAGTCATAGAATGAAGGTGTGTGATGTCAGAAGGGAGGTGTGCGAAGTCATAGGTGGAGTTGTGTGAAGTCATAGTATGGAGGTGTGTGAAATCATAGAATGGAGTTTTGTGAAGTCAAAGAATGGAGCTGTGTGAATTCAGAATGGAGGTGTGTGAAGTCATAGAATGGAGGTGTGTGAAGTCATAGAATGGAAGTGTGTGAAGTCATACAATGGAGGTGTGTGAAGTCATACAATGGAGGTGTGTGAACTCAGAATGGAGGTCCGTGAAATCATAGATGGAGGTGTGTGAAGTCATAGTATGGAGATGTGTGAAATCATAGAATGGAGGATTGTGAAGTCACCGAAGGGAGGTTTGTGAAGTCATAGAATGGAGGTATGTGAAATCAAATTGGAGGGGTGTGAAGTCGGAGAATGTAGGTGTGTGAAGTCATAGAATGTAGGTGTGTGAAGTCATAGAATGGAGGTGTGTGAAGTCAGAGAATGTAGGTGTGTGAAGTCATAGAATGGCGGTGTGTGAAGTCACAGAAGGGAGGTGTGTGAAGTCACAGAATGGAGGTGTGTGAAGTCACAGAATGGAGGTGTGTGAAGTCACAGAATGGAGGTGTGTGAACTCAGAATGGAGGTGTGTAAAGTCACAGAATGGAGGTTTGTGAAGTCATAGAATGGAGGTGTGTGAAGTCAAAATAGAGGTGTGTGAAGTCATAGAATGGAGGTGTGTGAAGTCACAGAATAGAGGTGTGGGAAGTCACAGAATGGAGGTGTGTGACGTCACAGAATGGAGGTGTGTGAACTCAGAATGGAGGAGTGTAAAGTCACAGAATGGAGGTTTGTGAAGTCATAGAATGGAAATGTGTGAAGTCATAGAATGGAGGTGTGTGAAGTCACAGAATGGACGGTATGAAGTCATAGAATGGAGGTGTGTGAAGTCACACAATTGAGGTGTTTGAAGTCATATATTGGAGGTGTGTGAAGTCAAAGTGGATGTGAGAAGTCATAGAATTGATGTGTGTGAAATCCTAGAATGAGGGTGTGTGAGGTCATAGAATGGAGGTGTGTGAAGTCACAGAATGGGGTGTGTGAAGTCATAGAATGTAAGTGTGTGAAGTCACAGAATGGAGGTGTGTGAAGTCATAGAATGGAGGTGTGTGAAGTCATAGAGTGGAGATGAGTGAAGTCACAGATTCGAGGTCTTTGAAGTCATAGAATGGAGGTGTGTGAAGTCAGAATGGAGGTGTGTGAATTCATAGAATGGAGGTGTGTGAACTCATGGAATGGAGGTGTGTGACGTCACAATGGAAGTGTGTGAAGTCATAGAATGGAGGTGTGTGAAGTCACAGAATGGAGGTGTGTGAAGTCAAAATGGAGGTGCGTGACGTCCTAAAATGGAGGTGTGTGATGTCATAGAATGGAGGTGTGTCAAATCATAGAATGGAGGTTTGTGAAGTCACAGAATGGAGGTGTGTGAAGTCAGAATGGAGGTGTGAAGTCATAAAATGGAGGTGGGTATAGTCAAAGAAATTAGGTGTGGGAAGTCATAGAATGGAGAAGTGTGAAGTCATACAGTGGAGGTCAGTGAAGACATAGAATGGAGGTGTGTTAAATCAGAATGTAGGTTTGCGAAGTCATAGAGCAGAGGTGTGTGAAGTCAGAATGGAGGTGTGTGAAGTCACAGAATGGAGTTGTGTGAACTCATAGAATGGAGGTGTGCGACGTCACAATGGAAGTGTGTGAAGTCATAGAATGGAGGTTTGTGAAGTCACAGAATGGAGGTGTGTGAAGTCAAAGAATGGAGGTTTGTGAAGTCATAGAATGGAGGTATGTGAAGTCAAATTGGAGGGGTGTGAAGTCGGAGAATGGAGGTGTGTGAAGTCACAGAATGGAGGTGAGTGGATTCACAGAATGGAGGTGTGTGAAGTCATAGAATATGGAGGTGTGTGAAGTCACAGAATGGAGATGTGCGAAGTCAAAAAGGTGGTGTGAGAAGTCACAAATGTAAGTAAGTGTGTGATGTCCCAGAATGAAGGTGTGTGAAGTCAAAAGGGAGGTGTCTGAAGTCAAAGAATGTAGGTTTGTGAAGTCATCGAATGGAGTTTTGTGAAGTCACAGATTGGAGGTGTGTGAAGTCAGAATAGAGGTGTGCAAAGTCATAGAATGGAGGTGTGTGAAGTCAGAATGGAGGTGTGTGAAGTCATAGAAGGGAGGTGTGTGAAGTCAAAATAGAGGTGTGTGAAGTCATAGAATGGAGGTGTGTGAAGTCACAGAATAGAGGTGTGGGAAGTCACAGAATGGAGGTGTGTGACGTCACAGAATGGAGGTGTGTGAACTCAGAATGGAGGTGTGTAAAGTCACAGAATGGAGGTGTGTGAAGACATAGAATGGAAATGTGTGAAGTCATAGAATGGAGGTGTGTGAAGTCACAAAATTGAGGTGTTTGAAGTCATATATTGGAGGTGTGTGAAGTCAAAATGGATGTGTGAAGTCATAGAATGGATGTGTGTGAAATCTTAGAATGAGGGTGTGTGAGGTCATAGAATGGAGGTGTGTGAAGTCACAGAATGGGGTGTGTGAAGTCATAGAATGGAAGTGTGTGAAGTCACAGAATGAAGGTGTGTGAAGTCTGAATGGAGGTGTGTGAAGTCACCGAATGGAGTTGTGTGAACTCAGAATCTTAGAATGAGGGTGTGTGAGGTCACAGAATGGAGGTTTGTGAAGTCATAGAATGGAGGTGTGTGAAGTCATAGAATGGATGTTTGTGAAGTAAAAATGAAGGTGTGTGAAGTGATAGAATGGAGGTGTGTGAAGTCACAGAATGGAGGTGTGTGACGTCAGAATGGAGGTGTGTAGTCATAGATTGGAGGCGGGTGAAGTCATAGAAAGGAGGTGTGGGAATAAATAGAATGGAGGAGCGTGAAGTCATAGAGTGCAGGTGAGTGAAATCAGAGACTCGAGGTCTGTGAAGTCATAGAATGGAGGTGTGTGATGTCAGAATATAGGTGTGCGAAGTCATAGAATAGAGGTGTGTGAAGTCAGAATGGAGGTGTGTGAAGTCATAGATGGAGGTGTGTGAAGTCATTGAATGGAGTTGTGTGAAGGCACAGAATGGAGGTATGTAAAGTCATAGAATGGAGGGGTAGGAAGTTATAGAATGGATGTTTGTAAAGAAAGAATGAAGGTGTGTGAAGTCATAGAATGGAGGTGTGTGAGGTCAAAGAATGGAGGTGTGTGAAGTCATAGAATGGAGGTGTGTGAAGTAAGAATGGAGGTGTGTGAAGTCACAGAATTGAGGTGTGTGAACAAAGAATGGAGGTGTGTGAAGTCAAAGAATGGAGGTGTGTGAAGTTATACAATGGAGGTGTGTGAAGTCATACAATGTATGTTTGTGAAGTAAGAATGAAGGTGTGTGAAGTCATAGAATGGAGGTGTGTGAAGTCACAGAATGGAGGTGTGTGAAGTCATAGAATGGAGGTGTGTTAAGTCATAAAATGGAGAAGTGTGAAGTCATAGAGTGGACGTCAGTGAAGTCATAGAATGGAGGTGTGTGAAGTCAGAATGTAGGTTTGCGAAGTCAGAGAGCAGACGTGTGTGAAGTCAGAATGGAGGTGTGGGAAGTCATAGAATGGAGGTTTGTGAACTCATAGAATGGAGGTGTGGGACGTCACAATGGAAGTGTGTGAAGTCATAGAATGGCGGTTTGTGAAGTCACAGAATGGAGGTGTGTGAAGTCACAGAATGTAGGTGGGTGGATTCACAGAATGGAGGTGTGTGAAGTCATAGAAAATGGAGGTGTGTGAAGTCACAGAATGGAGATGTGCGAAGTCAAAAAGGTGGTGTGAGAAGTCACAAATGAAAGTAAGTGAGTGATGTCACAGAATGAAGGTGTGTGAAGTCAAAATGTTGGTGTCTGAAGTCAAATAATGTAGGTTTGTGAAGACATCGAATGGAGTTGTGTGAAGTCACAGATTGGAGGTGTGTGAAGTCAGAATAGAGGTGTGCGATGTCATAGAATGGAGGTGTGTGAAGTCAAAATAGAGGTGTGTGAAGTCATAGAATGGAGGTGTGTGAAGTCACAGAATAGAGGTGTGGGAAGTCACAGAATGGAGGTGTGTGACATCACAGAATGGAGGTGTGTGAACTCAGAATGGAGGCGTGTTAAGTCACAGAATGGAGGTGTGTGAAGTCACAGAATGGAAATGTGTGAAGTTTGAATGGAGGTGTGTGAAGTCACAGAATGGAGGTGTGAGAAGCCAAAATGGAGGTGTGTGACGTCCTAAAATGGAGGTGTGTGAAGTCATAGAATGGAAGTGTGTGAAGTCACAGAAGGGAGGTGTGTGAAGTCACATAATGGAGGTGTGTGAAGTCAAAATGGAGGTGTGTGACGTCATAAAATGGAGGTGTGTGAAGTCATAGAATGGAGGTGTGTGAAGTCACAGAAGGGACGTGTGTGAAGTCACATAATGGAGGTGTGTGAAGTCAAAATGGAGGTATGTGAAATCATAGAATGGAAGTGTGTGAAGTCATAGAATGGAGGTGTGTGAAGTCATACAATTAAGGTGTATGAAGTCATAAAATGGAGGTGTGTGAAGTCACAGAAGGGAGGTGTGTGAAGTCACATAATGGAGGTGTGTGAAGTCAAAATGGAGGTGTGTGACGTCATAAATTGGAGGTGTGTGAAGTCATAGAATGGAGGTGTGTGAAATCATAGAATGGAGGTTTGTGAATTCAAGAATGGAGGTGGTTGAAGTCACAGATTGGAGGTTTGTGAAGTCATAGAATGGAGGTATGGGAAGTCAAATTGGAGGGTTGTGAAGTCGGAGAATGGAGGTGTGTGAAGTCACAGAATGGAGGTGTGTGAAGTCATAGTATGGATGTGTGTGAAGTCAAGGAATGGAAGGGTATGAAGTCATAGAATGGAGGTGTGTGAAGTCATAGAATGGAGGTGTGTGAAGTCAGAATGGAGGTGTGTGAAGTCACCAAATGGAGTTGTGTGAACACAGTATGGAGGTGTGTGAAGTCACAGAATAGAGGTTTGTGAAGTCATAGAATGGAGGTGTGTGAAGTCACAGAAGGGAGGTGTGTGAAGTCACAGAATGGAGGTGTGTGAACTCAGAATGGACGTGTGTGAAGTCACAGAATGGAGGAGTGTGAAGTCATAGAATGGAAGTGTGTGAAGTCATAGAATGGACGTGTGTGAAGTCAGAATGGAGGTGTGTGAAGTCACCAAATGGAGTTGTGTGAACACAGTATGGAGGTGTGTGAAGTCACAGAATAGAGGTTTGTGAAGTCATAGAATGGAGGTGTGTGAGGTCATAGAATGGATGTTTCTGAAGTAAGAATGACGTTGTGTGAAGTCATAGAATGGAGGTGTGTGAAGTCATAGAATGGAGGTGTGTGACGTCAGAGAATGGAAGTGTGTGAAGTCAGAATGGAGGTGTGAAGTCATAGAATGAAGGTGGGTGAAGTTAGAGAAAGGAGGTGTGATAAGTCATAGAATGGAGAAGTGTGAAGTCATAGAGTGGAGGTGAGTGAAGTCACAGATTCGAGGTCTGTGAAGACATAGAATGGAGGTGTGTGATGTCCGAATGGAGATGTGCGAAGTCATAGAATAGAGGTTTGTGAAGTCAGAATGGAGGTGTGTGAAGTCATAGAATGGAGGTGTGTGAAGTCACAGAATGGAGGTGTGTGAAATCATAGAATGGAGTTGTTTGAAGTCACAGAATGGAGGTGTGTGAAGTCAGAATGGAGGTGTGTTTAGTCATAGAATGGGGGTGTGTGGAGTGAGAATGGAGGGGTGAAGTCATAGAATGGAGCTGGTTGAAGTCATAGAAATTAGGTTGGGAAGTCATAGAATGGAGAAGTGTGAAGTCATAAAATGGAGGTCTGTGAAGTCATAGAATGGAGGTGTGTGAAGTCAGAATGTCGGTGTGCGAAGTCATAGAATAGAGGTGTGTGAAGTCAGAATGGAGGTGTGTGAAGTCATAGACTGGAGGTGTGTGAAGTCACAGAATGGAAGTGTGTGAAGTTATACAATGGAGGTGTGTGAACTCAGAAGGGAGGTGTGTGAAGTCATACAATGGAGGTGTGTGAACTCAGAATGGAGGTGTGTGAAATGATAGATGGAGGTGTGTGAAGTCACAGAATGGAAGTGTGTGAAGTCACAGAATGGAAGTGTGTGAAGTCACAGAATGGAGGTGTGTGAAGTCACAGAATGGAGGTGTGTGAACTCAGAATGGAGGTGTGTGAAGTCATAGAATGGAAGTGTGTGAAGTCACAGAATGGAAGTGTGTGAAGTCACAGAATGGAGGTGTGTGACGTCATAGTATGGAGGTGTATGAAATCATAGAATGGAGGTGTGTGAAGTCACAGAATGGAAGTGTGTGAAGTCACAGAATGGAAGTGTGTGAAGTCACAGAATGGAGGTGTGTGAAGTCACAGAATGGAGGAGTGTGAAGTCACAGAATGGAGGTTTGTGAAGTCATAGAATGGAGGTATGTGAAGTCAAATTGGAGGGGTGTGAAGTCGGAGATTGGAGGTGTGTGAAGTCACAGAATGTAGGTGGGTGGATACACAGAATGGAGGTGTGTGAAGTCATAGAAAATGGAGGTGTGTTGAAGTCACACAGAATGAAGATTTGCGAAGTCAAAAAGGTGGTGTGAGAAGTCACAAATGAAAGTAAGTGTGTGATGTCACAGAATGAAGGTGTGTGAAGTCAAAATGTTGGTGTCTGAAGTCAAAGAATGTAGGTTTGTGAAGACATCGAATGGAGTTGTGTGAAGTCACAGATTGGAGGTGTGTGAAGTCAGAATAGAGGTGTGCGAAGTCATAGAATGGAGGTGTGTGAAGTCAGAATGGAGGTGTGTGAAGTCAAATTGGAGGGGTGTGAAGTCGGAGAATGGAGGTGTGTGAAGTCACAGAATGGAGGTGTGTGAAGTCACAGAGTGGAGGTGTGTGAAGTCATAGTATGGATGTGTGTGAAGTCACAGAATGGAAGGGTATGAAGTCATAGAATGAAGGTGTGTGATGTCAGAAGGGAGGTGTGCGAAGTCATAGGTGGAGTTGTGTGAAGTCATAGTATGGAGGTGTGTGAAATCATAGAATGGAGTTTTGTGAAGTCAAAGAATGGAGCTGTGTGAATTCAGAATGGAGGTGTGTGAAGTCATAGAATGGAGGTGTGTGAAGTCATAGAATGGAAGTGTGTGAAGTCATACAATGGAGGTGTGTGAAGTCATACAATGGAGGTGTGTGAACTCAGAATGGAGGTCCGTGAAATCATAGATGGAGGTGTGTGAAGTCATAGTATGGAGATGTGTGAAATCATAGAATGGAGGATTGTGAAGTCACCGAAGGGAGGTTTGTGAAGTCATAGAATGGAGGTATGTGAAATCAAATTGGAGGGGTGTGAAGTCGGAGAATGTAGGTGTGTGAAGTCATAGAATGTAGGTGTGTGAAGTCATAGAATGGAGGTGTGTGAAGTCAGAGAATGTAGGTGTGTGAAGTCATAGAATGGCGGTGTGTGAAGTCACAGAAGGGAGGTGTGTGAAGTCACAGAATGGAGGTGTGTGAAGTCACAGAATGGAGTGTGTGAAGTCACAGAATGGAGGTGTGTGAACTCAGAATGGAGGTGTGTAAAGTCACAGAATGGAGGTTTGTGAAGTCATAGAATGGAGGTGTGTGAAGTCAAAAATAGAGGTGTGTGAAGTCATAGAATGGAGGTGTGTGAAGTCACAGAATAGAGGTGTGGGAAGTCACAGAATGGAGGTGTGTGACGTCACAGAATGGAGGTGTGTGAACTCAGAATGGAGGAGTGTAAAGTCACAGAATGGAGGTTTGTGAAGTCATAGAATGGAAATGTGTGAAGTCATAGAATGGAGGTGTGTGAAGTCACAGAATGGACGGTATGAAGTCATAGAATGGAGGTGTGTGAAGTCACACAATTGAGGTGTTTGAAGTCATATATTGGAGGTGTGTGAAGTCAAAGTGGATGTGAGAAGTCATAGAATTGATGTGTGTGAAATCCTAGAATGAGGGTGTGTGAGGTCATAGAATGGAGGTGTGTGAAGTCACAGAATGGGTGTGTGAAGTCATAGAATGTAAGTGTGTGAAGTCACAGAATGGAGGTGTGTGAAGTCATAGAATGGAGGTGTGTGAAGTCATAGAGTGGAGATGAGTGAAGTCACAGATTCGAGGTCTTTGAAGTCATAGAATGGAGGTGTGTGAAGTCAGAATGGAGGTGTGTGAATTCATAGAATGGAGGTGTGTGAACTCATGGAATGGAGGTGTGTGACGTCACAATGGAAGTGTGTGAAGTCATAGAATGGAGGTGTGTGAAGTCACAGAATGGAGGTGTGTGAAGTCAAAATGGAGGTGCGTGACGTCCTAAAATGGAGGTGTGTGATGTCATAGAATGGAGGTGTGTCAAATCATAGAATGGAGGTTTGTGAAGTCACAGAATGGAGGTGTGTGAAGTCAGAATGGAGGTGTGAAGTCATAAAATGGAGGTGGGTATAGTCAAAGAAATTAGGTGTGGGAAGTCATAGAATGGAGAAGTGTGAAGTCATACAGTGGAGGTCAGTGAAGACATAGAATGGAGGTGTGTTAAATCAGAATGTAGGTTTGCGAAGTCATAGAGCAGAGGTGTGTGAAGTCAGAATGGAGGTGTGTGAAGTCACAGAATGGAGTTGTGTGAACTCATAGAATGGAGGTGTGCGACGTCACAATGGAAGTGTGTGAAGTCATAGAATGGAGGTTTGTGAAGTCACAGAATGGAGGTGTGTGAAGTCAAAGAATGGAGGTTTGTGAAGTCATAGAATGGAGGTATGTGAAGTCAAATTGGAGGGGTGTGAAGTCGGAGAATGGAGGTGTGTGAAGTCACAGAATGGAGGTGAGTGGATTCACAGAATGGAGGTGTGTGAAGTCATAGAATATGGAGGTGTGTGAAGTCACAGAATGGAGATGTGCGAAGTCAAAAAGGTGGTGTGAGAAGTCACAAATGTAAGTAAGTGTGTGATGTCCCAGAATGAAGGTGTGTGAAGTCAAAAGGGAGGTGTCTGAAGTCAAAGAATGTAGGTTTGTGAAGTCATCGAATGGAGTTTTGTGAAGTCACAGATTGGAGGTGTGTGAAGTCAGAATAGAGGTGTGCAAAGTCATAGAATGGAGGTGTGTGAAGTCAGAATGGAGGTGTGTGAAGTCATAGAAGGGAGGTGTGTGAAGTCAAAATAGAGGTGTGTGAAGTCATAGAATGGAGGTGTGTGAAGTCACAGAATAGAGGTGTGGGAAGTCACAGAATGGAGGTGTGTGACGTCACAGAATGGAGGTGTGTGAACTCAGAATGGAGGTGTGTAAAGTCACAGAATGGAGGTGTGTGAAGACATAGAATGGAAATGTGTGAAGTCATAGAATGGAGGTGTGTGAAGTCACAAAATTGAGGTGTTTGAAGTCATATATTGGAGGTGTGTGAAGTCAAAATGGATGTGTGAAGTCATAGAATGGATGTGTGTGAAATCTTAGAATGAGGGTGTGTGAGGTCATAGAATGGAGGTGTGTGAAGTCACAGAATGGGGTGTGTGAAGTCATAGAATGGAAGTGTGTGAAGTCACAGAATGAAGGTGTGTGAAGTCTGAATGGAGGTGTGTGAAGTCACCGAATGGAGTTGTGTGAACTCAGAATCTTAGAATGAGGGTGTGTGAGGTCACAGAATGGAGGTTTGTGAAGTCATAGAATGGAGGTGTGTGAAGTCATAGAATGGATGTTTGTGAAGTAAAAATGAAGGTGTGTGAAGTCATAGAATGGAGGTGTGTGAAGTCACAGAATGGAGGTGTGTGACGTCAGAATGGAGGTGTGTAGTCATAGATTGGAGGCGGGTGAAGTCATAGAAAGGAGGTGTGGAATAAATAGAATGGAGGAGCGTGAAGTCATAGAGTGCAGGTGAGTGAAATCAGAGACTCGAGGTCTGTGAAGTCATAGAATGGAGGTGTGTGATGTCAGAATATAGGTGTGCGAAGTCATAGAATAGAGGTGTGTGAAGTCAGAATGGAGGTGTGTGAAGTCATAGATGGAGGTGTGTGAAGTCATTGAATGGAGTTGTGTGAAGGCACAGAATGGAGGTATGTAAAGTCATAGAATGGAGGGGTAGGAAGTTATAGAATGGATGTTTGTAAAGAAAGAATGAAGATGTGTGAAGTCATAGAATGGAGGTGTGTGAGGTCAAAGAATGGAGGTGTGTGAAGTCATAGAATGGAGGTGTGTGAAGTAAGAATGGAGGTGTGTGAAGTCACAGAATTGAGGTGTGTGAACAAAGAATGGAGGTGTGTGAAGTCAAAGAATGGAGGTGTGTGAAGTTATACAATGGAGGTGTGTGAAGTCATACAATGTATGTTTGTGAAGTAAGAATGAAGGTGTGTGAAGTCATAGAATGGAGGTGTGTGAAGTCACAGAATGGAGGTGTGTGAAGTCATAGAATGGAGGTGTGTTAAGTCATAAAATGGAGAAGTGTGAAGTCATAGAGTGGACGTCAGTGAAGTCATAGAATGGAGGTGTGTGAAGTCAGAATGTAGGTTTGCGAAGTCAGAGAGCAGACGTGTGTGAAGTCAGAATGGAGGTGTGGGAAGTCATAGAATGGAGGTTTGTGAACTCATAGAATGGAGGTGTGGGACGTCACAATGGAAGTGTGTGAAGTCATAGAATGGCGGTTTGTGAAGTCACAGAATGGAGGTGTGTGAAGTCACAGAATGTAGGTGGGTGGATTCACAGAATGGAGGTGTGTGAAGTCATAGAAAATGGAGGTGTGTGAAGTCACAGAATGGAGATGTGCGAAGTCAAAAAGGTGGTGTGAGAAGTCACAAATGAAAGTAAGTGAGTGATGTCACAGAATGAAGGTGTGTGAAGTCAAAATGTTGGTGTCTGAAGTCAAATAATGTAGGTTTGTGAAGACATCGAAA
>NW_028327519.1:47500-71859 GCF_031878675.1 Megascapheus bottae | reverse complement strand
TACCCTGACCCTAACCTTAACACTAACCCTTACACTTACCCTAACCCTAATCCTAAACATAACCCTAAACCTTACCATTAAGCTAACCCTAACCCTAACCCTAATCCTAAACCTAACCCTTACCCTTACCTAACCCTAACCCTAAACCTAAAACTAACCCTTACCCTAACCCTAACCCTAACCCTTATCCTAACCCTAACCCTAACCCTAACCCTTACCCTTACCCTAACCCTAAACCTAACCCTAAACCTAACCCTAACCCTAACCCTCACCCTTACCCTAACACTAACCCTAATTTTAACCCTACCCCTTACCCTTACCATAACCCTAACCCTAAAATAAACCTAACCCTATCCCTAACCTTAACACTAACCCTTACCCTTTCCCTAACTCTAATCCTAAACATAACCCTAACACTAACCCAAACACCTAACCCTAACCCTTAAAATAACCCTAACCCTAACCATAACCCTAACACTAAGCCTAACTCCTAACCCTAACACTAACCCTAACCCTAACCCTTACCCTTACCCTAAACCTAAACCTAAGCCTAACCCTAACCCCAAACCTAACCCTAACGCTAACCCTAACCCTAAATCTTACCCTTACCCTAAACCTAACCCTAAACTTAACCCTAAACCTTACCCTTACCTTAACCCTAACGCTAAACCTTACCCTAACAATAACCCTAAACCTAACCCCTAACCCTAACCCTAACCCTAACCCTTACCCTTACTCTAACCCTAACCCGAAACCTAACCCCAACCCTAACCCTTACCCTAACCCTAATTCTAACACTAACCCTAACCCTTACCCTAACCATAAACCTAACACCTAACCCTAAACCTTACCGTAACCCTGACCCTAACCCTAACCCCTACAATTACACTAACCCTAACCCTAACTCTAACCCTTACGCTAACCCTAAAACTAACACTTACCCTAAGCCTAACCCTTACCCTTACCCTAACCCTAACCCTAACCCTAAACCTAAACCTAACCCTTACCCTTACCCTAACCCTAACCCTAAACCTAACCCTAACCCTAACCCTTACCCTAACAGTAACCCTAATTTTAACCCTTATCCTTACCCTTACCCTACCCTAACCCTAACCCTAACCCTAACCCTGACCCTAACCTTAACACTAACCCTTACCCTTACCCTAACCCTAATCCTAAACCTAACCCTAAACCTTACCATTAAGCTAACCGTAACCCTAACCCTAACCTTAACCATAACCCTAACCCTAAACCTAACCTTAACCCTAAACCTTATCCTTTCCCTAACCCTAACCCTAATCCTAACCCTAACCCCATACCCCTAACCCGAAACCTTACCCTAACCCTAACCCTAATCCTAACCTAACCCTTACCCTTACCTAACCCTAACCCTAATCCTAACCCTAACCCTAAAACTAACCCTTACCCAAACCTTAACCCTAACCCTTATCCTAACCCTAACCCTAAACCTAACCCCTAACCCTAACATTTAACCTAACCCTAACCCTAACCCTAACCCCTAACCCTAACACTTAACCTAACCCTAACCCTAACCCTAACCCTTTCCCTTACCCTAACCCTAAACCTAACTCTAACCCTAACCCTAACCATAACCCTAAAGCTAAACCTAACCCTAACCCGTACCCTTACCCTAACGCTAACCCTAACCTTAACCCTAAACTTATCCTTTCCCTAACCCTAACCCTAACCCTAAACCTAACCCTTACCCTTACCCTAACCCTAACCCTAAACATAACCCTAACCCTAACCTTATCCCTTACCCTAACCCTATCCCTAAACCTAAGCCTAATCTTAACCCTAACCCTTACCCTTACCCTAACCCTAACCCTAAGCCTAACCCTAAACCTAACCCTAACCCTAACCCTAACCCTTACCATAACCCTAACCCTAACCCTAACCTAACCCTTATCCTTACCCTAAACCTAACCCTAACCTTATCCCTAACCATAACCCTCACCCTAACCCTTACCCTAACCCTAACCCTTACCCTAACCCTAACCCTAGGCGAATCCTTACTCTTAACCTAACCCTAACCCTAACTTTAACCCCAACCCTAAACTTAATCCTAACCCTAACCCTTACCCTTACCCTAACCCTAACCCTAAACCTAACACTAAACCTAAACCTAACCCTTACTCTAACCGTAACCTTAATCCTATCCCTAAACCTAACCCTAACCCGAACCCTAACCCTAACCCTTACCCTTACCCTAACCCCAACCCTAACCTTAAACCCAACCTTAAACCTAACGCTAACCCTAACCCTAACCCTTACCCTAACCCTAAACTTAACCCTAACCCTAATACTTACCCTTACCCTAACCCTAACCCTAAAACTAAACCTAACCCTAAGCCTAACCCCTAACCCTAACCCTTACCCTTACCCTAACCTAACCAAACCTCTAACCCTAACAGTAACCTTAACCCTAACACTTACCCTAACCTTAATCCTTACCCTAACCCTAACCCTAACCCTAACCTCAACCTTAATACTAACCCTAAACCTAACCCTAATCCTTACCATTACCCTAAACCTAACACTAAACCTAACCCTAACCCTAACCATAACCCTTACCCTTACCCTAACCCAACCATAAACCTAACCCTAACACTAACACTAACCCTTACCCTTACCCTAACCCTAACCCTAAACCTAACCCTAACTCTAACCCTAAACCTAACCCCTAAGCATAACCCTAACACTAACCCTTACCTTTACCCTAACCCTAACCCTAAACCTAACCCTAACACTTACCTTTATACTAACACTAACCCTAACACTAACCCTTACGCTAACACTAACCCTAACCCTAACTCTTACCCTAACCCTAACCCTAACTCTAACCCTTACCTTAACCCTAACCCTTAACCTTACCCTAACCCTAACCCTAACCCTAAACTTAATCCTTACCCTTACCCTAACCCTAACCCTAACCCTAACCCTTACCCTTACCCTAACCCTAAACCTAAATCTAACCCTAACCCTAACCCTAACCCTAAACCTTACCCTAAACCTAACCCTAAACCTAACCCTAACTTAACCCTAACCCTAACCCTAACGCTAACCCTTACCCTTACCCTAACCCTAACCCTAAAACTAACCCTAACCCTAACCCCAACCCTAACCTTAACCCTAATCCTAACCCTAACCCTTGCCCTTAACCTAACCTTAACCCTAAATTTAAGCCTAATCCTAACCCTAACCCGTTCCCTTACCCTAACCGTAAACCTAACACTAACCTTAACCCTAATCCTAACCCTAAACCTTAACCTAACTCTAACCCTAACCGTAACTCTTCCCCTAACCCTAACCCTAATCCTAACCCTTACCCTAACCCTAAACACAACCCTAACCCTAACCCTAACCCTACCCTTACACTACCCCTAACCCCAAATCTAACCCTAACCCTAAACCTAAAACTAACCCTTACCCTAACCCTAACCCTAATCCTAACCCTTACCCTTACCCTAACCCTAACCCTAACACTAAAACTAACCCTTACCCTTACCCTAACCCTAAACCTTAACCTTACCCTAACCCTAACCTTAACCCCAACACTAAACCTAACCCTAACCCTAACCCTAAACCTTACCTGTACCCTAACTATAACCCTAAACCTAACCATAACCCTAAACCTAACCCTTACCCTAACCCTAATCCTAATCCTAACCCTTACACTTACCTAACCCTAACCATAACCCTAAAACTAACCCTTACCGTAACCGTAACCCTAACCCTTATCCTAACCCTAACCCTAACCCTAACCCTAACCCTAACCCTAACCCTAAACCTTATGCTAAACCCAACCCTAATCCTAACCCTAACACTAAACCTAACACTAACCCTAACCCTCACCCTAAGCTTAACCCTTACCCTTACCATAAACCTAACCCTAAACGTAACCCTAACTCTAACCCTACACCTAACCCCTAACCCAAACCCTAACCCTAACCTAACTCTTAACCTTAACCTATCCCTAACCCTCACACTTACCCTTAACCTAACCCCTACCCTAACGCTAACCGTAACCCTAACCTTAACCCTAACCCTAACCCTAACCCTTGCCCTTACCTTAACCCTAAACCTAAACCTAACCCTAACCCGTAATCTTACTCTAAAGCTAACCCTAACCCTAACACTAACCCTAACCCTAAGCCTAACCCTTACACTAACCCTAAACCTAACCCTAACCCTAACACCTAACCCTAACCCTTACCCTAAACCTAACCATAACCATAACCCTAATACTAACCCTAACTCCTAACCCTAACCCTAACCCTAACACTAACCCCTAATGCTAACTCTAACCCTAACACTTACCCTTATCCTAACCCTAAAGCTGACCCTAACACTTACCCTTACCCTAACCCCTACCCTAACACAAACACTAACCCTAACCCTTACCCTAACCGTATCCCTAACCCTAACCCTAACCCTTACCCTTACCCTTAACCTAACCCTGTCCCTAACCCTAACCCTTACCCTTACACTAACCCTAACGCTAAACCTTACCCTAACAATAACCCTAACCCTAAACCCTAACCCTAACCCTTACCTTACTCTAACCCTAACCCTAACCCTAACCCCTACTCTTACACTAAACCTAACCCTAACTCTAACCCTAACCCTAAAACTAACCCTTACCCTAACCCTAACCCTTACCTTTACCCTAACCCTAACCCTAAACCTAACCCTTACCCTTACCCTAACCCTAACCCTAAACCTAACCCTAACACTAATCCTAACCCCTACCCTAACACTAACCCTAATTTTAACCCTAAACCTTACCCTTACCATAACCCTAACCCTAAAAATATACCTAACCCTAACCTTAACACTAACCCTTACCCTTACCCTAACCCTAATCCTAAACATAACCCTAACACTAACCCTAACACCTAACCCAAACCATTACAATAACCCTAAACCTAACAATATGCCTAACACTAAGCCTAACTCCTAACCCTAACCCTAACCCTAACCCTTAATCCTAACCCTAACCCTAACCCTCACCCTTATCCTAACCCTAACCCTAACCCTAAACCTAAACCTAATCCTAATCCTAACCCTAACCCTAAACCTAACCTTAACCCTAAACCTAACACTAACCCTATCCCTTACCCTAACCCTAACCCTAACCCAACCCTAACCCTAACCCTAACCCTAACACGTAACCTTACCCTAACCCTAACCATAACCGTAACCCTTACCCTAACCCTAACCCTAACAGTAACCCTAACCCTTACCCTTACCCTAACCCTAACCCTAAACCTAACACTTACACTTAACCTAACCCTAACCCTGACCCTAACCCTAACCTTACCCTATCCCTAACCCTTCCCCTAATCCTAACCCCTAACCCTAACCCTAACCCTTACCCTTACTCTAAACCTAACACTAACTCTGACCCTAACTCTAACTCCTAAACCTAACCCTAACCCTTACCCTAACCATAAAACTAAGCCTAACCCTAACCCTATACTTAACCCTAACCCTAACCCTAACACTAACCCATACCCTAACCCTTACCCTTACACTAACCCTAACCCTAAACCTAAGCCTAACCCTAACCTTAAACTTAACTCTAACCCTAACCCTAACACTTAGCCTTACCCTAACCCTAACCCTAACACTTACCCGTATCCTAACCCTAACCCTAACCCTAAACCTAAACTTAACGCTAACACTAACACTAACCCTTACCCTTACCCTTACCCTAACCCTAACCCTAACCCTAACACTTACACTTACCCTTACCCTAACCCTAACCGTAACACTTACACTTACAGTAACCCTATCCCTAACCCTAACCCTAACACTTACCCTTACCCTAACCCCTTCCCAACCCTAATCCTAACCCTAACCCTTACCGTTACCCTAACCCTAACCCTAACCCTTAACCTTACCCAAACCCTAACCCTAACCTTAACCCTAACCTAACCCTAACCCTAAACCTAACCCTTACCCTAACCCTAAACCTAACCCTAAACCTAAACTTAACCGTAAACCTAACCCTAACCCTAACCCTTACCCTAACCCCAACCCTAACCTGAACCCTATCCCCCAACTCTAACCCTAACCCTCACCCTCAATCTAACCCCAACCGTAGCCCTTACCTTACCGTAACCCTAACCCTAACCGTAAACCTAACCCTTACACTTGCCCTAACCGTAACCCTACCCCTAACCCTAACCCTTATCCTAAACCTAACCCTAACACTAAACTTAACCCTAACCCTTACCCTAATCCTAACCTTAACCCCTAACCCTACCCTTAACCCTAACCCTTACTGTTACCCTACCCTAACCCTAACTCTAACCCTAACACTAACCCTAACCCTAACGCTTACCCTAACCCTAAACCTAAACCAACCCTAACCCATACCCTTACCCTAACCTAACCCTAACCCTAACACTAACACTTACCCTTACCCTAAACCTAACCCTAACCCTTTCCCTAACCCTAACCCTATCCCTAACCCCTAACCCTAACCCTAACCCTAACCCTAACGCTTACACTTACCCTAACACTAACTCTAACCCTTACCCTAACCCTAACCCTAACCCTAACCCTAACCACTAATCCTAACCCTAAACCTTACCCTTACCCTAAACCTAACCCTAACCCTAAACCTTACCCTTACCCTAAACCTAACACTAACCCTAACCGTAAACCTAACCCTAACCCGAAACCTAACCCTTACCTTACCTTAACCCTAACACTAACCGTAACCCTAACCCTAACTCTAACCCCTAACCCTAAACCTACGCTTACCCTAAACCTAACCCTAACCCTAACACTAACCCTTAACCTAACCCTAACCCGAACCCTTACCCTTACCCTAACCCTAACCCTAACCCTACCCCAACCCTAACACGTAACCTTGCCCTAACCCTAACCATAAACCTAACCCTTACCCTAACCCTAACCCTAACAGTAACCCTAACCCTTACCCTTAACCTAACCCTAACCCTAAACCTAACACTTACCCTTAACCAAACCCTAACTCTAAACCTAACACTTACCCTTAACCTAACCCTAACCCTGACACTAAGCCTAACCCCTAACCCTAAACCTAACCCTAACCCTAACTCTAACCCTTACCCTTACTCTACACCTAACACTAACTCTAATCCTATCTCTAACCCCTAACCCTAACCCTAACCCTAACGCTTACCCTAACCATAAAACTAAGCCTAACCCTAACCCTAAACTTAACCCTAACCCTAACCCTAACACTAACCCTAACCCTTACCCTTACACTAACCCTAACCCTAAACCTAAGCCTAACCCTAACCTTAAACTTAACCCTAACCCTAACCCTAACACTTACCCTTACCCTAACCCTAAACCTAACACTTACCCGTATCCTAACCCTAACCCTAACCCTAAACCTAAATCTAACGCTAACCCTAACACTAACACTTACCCTTACCCTAACCCTAACCCTAACCCTAACATTTACACTTACCCTTACCCTAACCCTAACCCTAACACTTACACTTACAGTAACCCTATCCCTAACCCTTACCCTAACCCTAACCCTTACCCTTACCCTAACCCTAACCCTAACCCTAACCCTTAACCTTACCCTAACCCTAATCCTAACCTTAACCCTAAACCTAACACTAACCCAAACCCTAACCCTTACCCTAACCCTAACCCTACACCTAACCCTTATCTAACCCTAACCCTAACCCTAACCCTAACCCTAACCCTTCCCCTTACCCTAACCCTAACCCTAAACTTAATGCTAATCCTAACCCTAACCTAACCGTAACCCTCACCCTAAACCTAACCCTAATCCTTACCCTAACCCTAACCCTAACATTAACCCTTACTCTTTCCCTAACACTAACCCTAACACTAACACTAAACCTTACCCTTAACCTTACCCTAACCCTATCCAAAACCCTAACCCTTACCCTTACCATAACCCTAACCCTAACCCTAAACCTAACCCTTACACTTGCCTTAACCATAACCCTAATCCTGAGCCTAACCCATACCCTTACCCTAAACCTAACCCTAACACTAAACTTAACCCTAAGCCTTACCCTAACCATAATCTAACCCCCTAACCCCTAACCCTATCCCTAACCCTAACCCTTACCCTAACCCTAACCCTAACCCTAACTCCAACCCTACCCATACCCTTATCCTAACCTAAACCTAACCCTAACGCTTACCCTTACCCTAAACCTAACCCTAACCCTTGCCCTAACCCTAACCCTAACCCTAACCCTAACCCCTAACCCTAAATCTAACCCTAAAACTAACCCTAACGCTTACCCTTACCCTAACCCTAACCCTTACATTAACCCTAACCCCTAACCCCTAACCCTTACCCTAAACCTAACCCTAACCCCAACCCTAACCCATAACTTACCCTAACCCTAACCCTAACCCTAACCCTAAACCTAACACTAACCCAAACCCTAACCCTTACCCTAACCCTAACCCTACACCTAACCCTTATCTAACCCTAACCCTAACCCTAACCCTAACCCTAACCCTTACCCTTACCCTAACCCTAACCCTAACCTTAATGCTAATCCTAACCCTAACCTAACCGTAACCCTCACCCTAAACCTAACCCTAATCCTTACCCTAACCCTAACCCTAACATTAACCCTTACTCTTTCCCTAACACTAACCCTAACCCTAACCCTAAACCTTACCCTTAACCTTACCCTAACCCTATCCAAAACCCTAACCCTTACCCTTACCATAACCCTAACCCTAACCCTAAACCTAACCCTTACACTT
The DNA here is from genome assembly GCF_031878675.1 of Megascapheus bottae. NCBI lineage: Eukaryota > Metazoa > Chordata > Mammalia > Rodentia > Geomyidae > Megascapheus > Megascapheus bottae. Next base: position 63,069 of record NW_028327519.1, on the reverse strand, counting down.
GCCTTAACCATAACCCTAATCTTGAGCCTAACCCATACTCTTACCCTAAACCTAACCCTAACACTAAACTTAACCCTAAGCCTTACCCTAACCATAACCCTAACCCCTAACCCCTAACCCTATCCTTAACCCTAACCCTTACCCTAACCCTAACCCTAACCCTAACTCCAACCCTAACCCATACCCTTACCCTAACCTAAACCTAACCCTAACGCTTACCCTTACCCTAAACCTAACCCTAACCCTTGCCCTAACCCTAACCCTAACCCTAACCCTAACCCTAACCCCTAACCCTAAATCTAACCCTAAAACTAACCCTAACGCTTACCCTTACCCTAACCCTAACCCTTACATTAACCCTAACCCTAACCCCTAACCCTAACCCTTACCCTAAACCTAACCCTAACCCCAACCCTAATCCATAACCTTACCCTAACCCTAACCCTAACCCTTATCCTTACCCTAAACCTAACCCTAAGCCTAACATTAACCCTAACCCTAATCCTTACCCTTACCCTAACCCTAACCCTAACCCTAAACCTTAACCTTACCCTAAACCTGACCCTAATCCTAAACCTGAACCTTACCCTTACACTAAACCTAACCCTAACCCTAACCGTAAACCTAACCCTAACCCGAAACCTAACCCTTACGCTTACCTTAACCCTAACCCTAACCCTAAACCTAAATCTAACCCCTAACCCTAAATCTAACCTTACCCTAACCCTAACCTAACCCTAACACTAACCCCTAACCCTAACCCTAACCCTAACCCTAACCCAAACCCTAACCCTAACCTAAACCCTAAACCTAACCCGAACCCTTACCCTTACCCTAACCCTAACCCTGAACCTAAACCTAACCCTAATCCTAACCTAACCCTAACCCTAAACCTAAACTTATCCATAACCCTAACCCTAACCCTAACCGTTACCCTAACCCTAACCCAACCCTAACCCTTACCCTAACCCTAACCCTAACCCTAACCCAAAACCTTATCCTTACCCTAAGCCTAACCATAACCCTAACCCTTACCCTAAACCTAACCCTAACTCTAACCCTAACCCTAACCCTTACCCTTACCCTAACCCCAACACTAAACCTAACACTTACCCTTACCCTAACCATAACCCTGACCCTAACCGTAACCTTACCCTAACCCTAACCCTAACCCTAACCCCTAACCCTAACCCTAACCCTAACCGTTACCCTTACCCTAACCCTAACACTAATTCTAACCCTAACTCTAACCCCTAAACCTAACCCTAACCCTAACCCTTACCCTAACCCTAAAACTAAGCCTAACCCTAACCCTAAACTTAACCCTAACCCTAACCCTAACCCTAATCCTAACCATAAATCTTACCCTTACCCTAAACCTAACCCTAACCCTTACCCTAACCCTAACCCTTACTCTAACCCTAACCCTAACCCCTAACCCTAAGCCTAACCCTAAACCTTACCCTTACCCTAACCCTAACCCTAACCCCTAACCCTAACCCTAACCCTAACCCTGACTTTAACCCTTACCCTTATCCTAACCCTAACCCTAACCCTAACTGTAACCATAACACTTACCCTTACCCTAACACTAACCCTCCCCTAACCCTAAACGTAACCCTAACAATATCCCTAACCCTTACCCTCATCCTAACCCTAACCTCAACCCTAACCCTAACACTTACCCTTACCCTAACCCGAACCCTAACCCTGACCCTTAACCTAACCCTAAACCTAATCATAACCCCAACCCTAAACCTAACCCTAACCCTTAGCCTTTCCTACCCCTACCCCTAACCATAACCCTAACCCTAACCTTAAACCTAACCCTAACACTAACCCTAACTCTAACGCTTACTCTAACCCTAACCCTTACCCTTACCCCAACCCTAAACCTAAACCTAACCCTAACCCTAACCCTAAACCTAACCCCAACCCTAACACTAACCCCTAATCCTAACGCTAACCCTAAACATTACCCTTACCATAACACTAACACTGACCCCTAAACATAACCCTAACCCTAACCTTATCCCTAAACTTAACCCTAACCCTAACACTAACCCTAACCTGAACACTTACCCTAACCCTAACCCTCACCCTAACCCTTTCCCTTACACTAACCCTAACCATAAACCTAACCCTAACCCTAATCCTAAAACTAACCGTAACCCTAAACCTTACCCTTACCCTAACCCTAATCCTAAAACTATCCCTAACCCTAACCCTAACCCTAAGCCTAACCTTAACCCTAAACCTAACACTAACCCTAACCCGACCCCTGATCCTAACCCTTACCCTTACCCTAACCCTTACCCTTACCCTAAACCTAACCCCAAACCTAACCCTAACCCTAACCGTAACCTAACCCTAAACCTTAACCTTACACTAACCCTAAACCTAACTCTACACCTAACCTTAACCCCTACACCTACCCCTAAACCTAACCCTAACCCTAACCCTTACCCTTACCCTAAACCTAACCCTAACCCTAACCCGCACACTTAACCTTACCCTTACCGTAACCCTGACCCTAACCCTAAACTTACCCTAAACATGACCCTAACCCTTACCCTTACCCTAATCCTAACCCTAACCCTAACCCTAACCCTTACAATAACACTAACCCTAAAACCTAACCCTATCCCTAACCCTAACCCTAACCCTAACCCTAACCCCTAACCCTAACCCTAACCCTAACGCTTACCCTTACCCTAACCCTAACCCTAACCCTAACCCTAAACCTAACCCTAACCCCTAACCCTAACCCTAACCCTAATGCTTACCGTGACCCTAACCCTAATCCTAACCCTTACCCTAAACTTAACCCTAACCCTTACCCTAACCCCAACCCTAACCTGAACCCTAACCCCTAACCCTAACCCTAACCTTTATCCTTACCCTAACCCTAACCCTAACCCTAATCCTAAACCTAAACCTTACCTTACACTAACCCTAACCCTAACCCTAACCGTAAACCTAACCCTAACCCGAAACATAACCCTTACGCTTACCTTAACCCTAACCCTGACCCTAAACCTAAATCTAACCCCTAACCCTAAATCTAACCTTACCCTAACCCTAACCTAACCCTAACACTAACCCCTAACCCTAACCCTAACCCTAACCCTAACCCAAACCCTAACCCTAACCTAAACCCTAAACCTAACCCGAACCCTTACCCTTACCCTAACCCTAACCCTGAACCTAAACCTAACCCTAATCCTAACCTAACCCTAACCCTAAACCTAAACTTATCCATAACCCTAACCCTAACCCTAACCGTTACCCTAACCCTAACCCTAACCCAACCCTAACTCTTACCCTAACCCTAACCCTAACCCTAAACCTAACCCAAAACCTTATCCTTACCCTAAGCCTAACCATAACCCTAACCCTTACCCTAAACCTAACCCTAACTCTAACCCTAACCCTTACCCTTACCCTAACCCCAACACTAAACCTAACACTTACCCTTACCCTAACCATAACCCTGACCCTAACCGTAACCTTACCCTAACCCTAACCCTAACCCTAAGCCCTAAACCTAACCCTAACCGTTACCCTTACCCTAACCCTAACACTAATTCTAACCCTAACTCTAACCCCTAAACCTAACCCTAACCCTAACCCTTACCCTAACCCTTAAACTAAGCCTAACCCTAACCCTAAACTTAACCCTAACCCTAACCCTAACCCTAATCCTAACCCTAAATCTTACCCTTACCCTAAACCTAACCCTAACCCTTACCCTAACACTAAACCTTACCCTTAACCTTACCCTAACCCTATCCAAAACCCTAACCCTTACCCTTACCATAACCCTAACCCTAACCCTAAACCTAACCCTTACACTTGCCTTAACCATAACCCTAATCCTGAGCCTAACCCATACCCTTACCCTAAACCTAACCCTAACACTAAACTTAACCCTAAGCCTTACCCTAACCATAACCCTAACCCCTAACCCCTAACCCTATCCCTAACCCTAACCCTTACCCTAACCCTAACCCTAACCCTAAATCCAACCCTAACCCATACCCTTACCCTAACCTAAACCTAACCCTAACGCTTACCCTTACCCTCAACCTAACCCTAACCCTTGCCCTAACCCTAACCCTAACCCTAACCCTAACCCCTAACCCTAAATCTAACCCTAAAACTAACCCTAACGCTTACCCTTACCCTAACCCTAACCCTTACATTAACCCTAACCCTAAGCCCTAACCCTAACCCTTACCCTAAATCTAACCCTAACCCCAACCCTAACCCATAACCTTACCCTAACCCTAACCCTAACCCTAACCCTAAACCTAACACTAACCCAAACCCTAACCCTTACCCTAACCCTAACCCTACACCTAACCCTTATCTAACCCTAACCCTAACCCTAACCCTAACCCTAACCCTTACCCTTACCCTAACCCTAACCCTAACCTTAATGCTAATCCTAACCCTAACCTAACGGTAACCCTCACCCTAAACCTAACCCTAATCCTTACCCTAACCCTAACCTAACATTAACCCTTACTCTTTCCCTAACACTAACCCTAACCCTAACCCTAAACCTTACCCTTAACCTTACCCTAACCCTATCCAAAACCCTAACCCTTACCCTTACCATAACCCTAACCCTAACCCTAAACCTAACCCTTACACTTGCCTTAACCATAACCCTAATCCTGAGCCTAACCCATACTCTTACCCTAAACCTAACCCTAACACTAAACTTAACCCTAAGCCTTACCCTAACCATAACCCTAACCCTAACCCCTAACCCTATCCCTAACCCTAACCCTTACCCTAACCCTAACCCTAACCCTAACTCCAACCGTAACCCATACCCTTACCCTAACCTAAACCTAACCCTAACCCTTACCATTACCCCTAAACCTAATCCTAACCCTTGCCCTAACCCTAACCCTAACCCTAACCCTAACACCTAACCCTAAATCTAACCCTAAAACTAACCCTAACGCTTACCCTTTCCCTAACCCTAACCCTTACATTAACCCTAACCCTAACCCCCTAACCCTAACCCTTACCCTAAACCTAACCCTAACCCCAACCCTAACCCATAACCTTACCCTAACCCTAACCCTAACCCTTATCCTTACCCTAAACCTAACCCTAAGCCTAACCTTAACCCTAACCCTAATCCTTACCCTTACCCTAACCCCTAACCCTAACCCTAAACCTTAACCTTACCCTAAACCTGACCCTAATCCTAAACCTAAACCTTACCCTTACACTAAACCTAACCCTAACCCTAACCGTAAACCTAACCCTAACCCGAAACCTAACCTTACGCTTACCTTAACCCTAACCCTAACCCTAAACCTAAATCTAACCCCTAACCCTAAATCTAACCTTACCCTAACCCTAACCTAACCCTAACACTAACCCCTAACCCTAACCCTAACCCTAACCCTAACCCAAACCCTAACCCTAACCTAAACCCTAAACCTAACCCGAACCCTTACCCTTACCCTAACCCTAACCCTGAACCTAAACCTAACCCTAATCCTAACCTAACCCTAACCCTAACCTAAACTTATCCATAACCCTAACCCTAACCCTAACCGTTACCCTAACCGCTAACCCTAACCCAACCCCTAATCCTTACCCTAACCCTAACCCTAACCCTAACCCTAACCCAAAACCTTATCCTTAACCTAAGCCTAACCATAACCCTAACCCTTACCCTAAACCTAACCCTAACTCTAACCCTAACCCTAACCCTTACCCTTACCCTAACCCCAACACTAAACCTAACACTTACCCTTACCCTAACCATAACCCTGACCCTAACCCGTAACCTTACCCTAACCCTAACCCTAACCCTAACCCCTAACCCTAACCCCTAACCCTAACCGTTACCCTTACCCTAACCCTAACACTAATTCTAACCCTAACTCTAACCCCTAAACCTAACCCTAACCCTAAACCCTTACCCTAACCCTAAAACTAAGCCTAACCCTAACCCTAAACTTAACCCTAACCCTAACCCTAACCCTAATCCTAACCCTAAATCTTACCCTTACCCTAAACCTAACCCTAACCCTTACCCTAACCCTAACCCTTACTCTAACCCTAACCCTAACCCCTAACCCTAAGCCTAACCCTAAACCTTACCCTTACCCTAACCCTAACCCTAACCCCTAACCCTAACCCTAACCCTAACCCTGACTTTAACCCTTACCTTTATCCTAACCCTAACCCCTAACCCTAACTGTAACCATAACACTTACCCTTACCCTAACACTAACCCTCCCCTAACCCTAAACGTAACCCTAACAATATCCCTAACCCTTACCCTCATCCTAACCCTAACCTCAACCCTAACCCTAACACTTACCCTTACCCTAACCCGAACCCTAACCCTGACCCTTAACCTAACCCTAAACCTAATCTTAACCCCAACCCTAACCTAACCCTAACCCTTACCTCCTACCCCTACCCCTAGACCTACCCTAACCCTAACCCTAACCTTAACCTAACCTAACCCTAACACTAACCCTAACTCTAACGCTTACTCTAACCCTAACCCTTACCCTTACCCCAACCCTAAACCTAAACCTAACCCTAACCCTAACCCTAAACCTAACCCCAACCCTAACCCTAACCCCTAATCCTAACGCTAACCCTAAACATTACCCTTACCATAACACTAACACTGACCCCTAAACATAACCCTAACCCTAACCTTATCCCTAAACTTAACCCTAACCCTAACACTAACCCTAACCTGAACACTTACCCTAACCCTAACCCTCACCCTAACCCTTTCCCTTACACTAACCCTAACCATAAACCTAACCCTAACCCTAATCCTAAAAACTAACCGTAACCCTAAACCTTACCCTTACCCTTAACCCTAATCCTAAAACTAACCCTAACCCTAACCCTAAGCCTAACCTTAACCCTAACCCTAACACTAACCCTAACCCGACCCCTGATCCTAAACCCTTACCCTTACCCTAACCCTTACCCTTACCCTAAACCTAACCCCAAACCTAACCCTAACCCTAACCCTAACCTAACCCTAAACCTTACCCTTACACTAACCCTAAACCTAACTCTACAGCTAACCTTAACCCCTACACCTACCCCTAACCCTAACCCTAACCCTAACCCTTACTCTTACCCTAAACCTAACCCTAACCCGCACACTTAACCTTACCCTTACCGTAACCCTGACCCTAACCCTAACCTTACCCTAACCATGAACCTAACCCTTACCCTTACCCTAATCCTAACCCTAACCCTAACCTTACCATAACACTAACCTAGAACCCTAACCCTATCCCTAACCCTAAACCCTAAACCCTAACCCTAACCTAACCCTGAAACCTTACCCTTACACTAACCCTAAACCTAACTCTACACCTAACCTTAACCCCTACACCTACCCCTAACCCTAACCCTAACCCTAACCCTTACCCTTACCCTAAACCTAACCCTAGACCCTAACCCGCACACTTAACCTTACCCTTACCGTAACCCTGATCCTAACCCTAACCTTACTCTAAACATGACCCTAACCCTTACCCTTACCCTAATCCTAACCCTAACCCTAACCCTAACGTTACAATAACACTAACCCTAAAACATAACCCTATCCCTAACCCTAACCCTAACCCTAACCCTAACCCCTAACCCTAACCCTAACCCTAACGCTTACCCTTACCCTAACCCTAACCCTAACCCTTACCCTAACCCTAACCCTAACCCCTAACCCTAACCCTAACCCTAATGCTTACCGTGACCCTAACCCTAATCCTAACCCTTACCCTAAACTTAACCCTAACCCTTACCCTAACCCCAACCCCTAACCTGAACCCTAACCCCTAACCCTAACCCTAACCCTTATCCTTTACCCTAAAGCTAACCCTAAGCCTAAACTTAACCCTAACCCTAATCCTTACCCTTACACTAAACCTAACCCTAACCCTAAACCTTACCCTTACCCTAAACGTAACCCTAATCCTAAACCTAAACCTTACCCTTACACTAAACCTAACCCTAACCCTAACCGTAAACCTAACCCTAACCTGAAACCTAACCCTTACGCTTACCTTAACCCTAACCCTAACCCTAAACCTAAATCTAACCCCTAACCCTAAATCTAACCATACCCTAAACCTAACCTAACCCTAACACTAACCCCTAACACCTAACCCCCTAACCTAACCCAAACCCTAACCCTAACCTAAACCCTAAACCTAACCCGAACCTTTACCCTTACCCTAACCCTAACCCTAAACCTAAACCTAACCCTAATCCTAACCGAACCCTAACCATAAACCTAAACTTATCCATAACCCTAACCCTAACCCTAACCGTTACCCTAACCCTAACCCTAACCCAACCCTAACCCTTACCCTAACCCTAACCCTAACCCTAACCCAAAACCTTATCCTTACCCTAAGCCTAACCATAACCCTAACCCTTACCCTAAACCTAGCCCTAACTCTAACCCTAACCCTTACCCTTACCCTAACCCCAACACTAAACCTAACACTTACCCTTACCCTAACCATAACCCTGACCCTAACCGTAACCTTACGCTAACCCTAACCCTAACCCTAACCCCTAACCCTAACCCTAACCCTAACCGTTACCCTTACCCTAACCCTAATTCTAATTCTAACCCTAACTCTAACCCCTAAACCTAACCCTAACCCTAACCCTTACCCTAACCCTAAAACTAAGCCTAACCCTAACCCTAAACTTAACCCTAACCCTAACCCTAACCCTAATCCTAACCCTAAAACTTACCCTTACCCTAAACCTAACCCTAACCCTTACCCTAACCCTAACCCTTACTCTAACCCTAACCCTAACCCCCTAACCCTAAGCCTAACCCTAAACCTTACCCTTACCCTAACCCTAACCCTAACCCCTAACCCTAACCCTAACCCTAACCCTGACTTTAACCCTTACCCTTATCCTAACCCTAACCCTAACCCTAACTGTAACCATAACACTTACCCTTACCCTAACACTAACCCTCCCCTAACCCTAAACGTAACCCTAACAATATCCCTAACCCTTACCCTCATCCTACCCTAACCTCAACCCTAACCCTAACACTTACCCTTACCCTAACCCGAACCCTAACCCTGACCCTTAACCTAACCCTAAACCTAATCTTAACCCCAACCCTAAACCTAACCCTAACCCTTAGCCTTTCCTACCCCTACCCCTAACCATAACCCTAACCCTAACCTTAAACCTAACCCTAACACTAACCCTAACTCTAACGCTTACTCTAACCCTAACCCTTACCCTTACCCCAACCCTAAACCTAAACCTAACCCTAACCCTAACCCTAAACCTAACCCCAACCCTAACCCTAACCCCTAATCCTAACGCTAACCCTAAACATTACCCTTACCATAACACTAACACTGACCCCTAAACATAACCCTAACCCTAACCTTATCCCTAAACTTAACCCTAACCCTAACACTAACCCTAACCTGAACACTTACCCTAACCCTAACCCTCACCCTAACCCTTTCCCTTACACTAACCCTAACCATAAACCTAACCCTAACCCTAATCCTAAAACTAACCGTAACCCTAAACCTTACCCTTACCCTAACCCTAATCCTAAAACTAACACTAACCCTAACCCTAACCCCTAAGCCTAACCTTAACCCTAACCCTAACACTAACCCTAACCCGACCCCTGATCCTAACCCTTACCCTTACCCTAACCCTTACCCTTACCCTAAACCTAACCCCAAACCTAACCCTAACCCTAACCCTAACCTAACCCTAAACCTTACCCTTACACTAACCCTAAACCTAACTCTACACCTAACCTTAACCCCTACACCTATCCCTAACCCTAACCCTAACCCTAACCCTTACACTTACCCTAAACCTAACCCTAACCCTAACCCGCACACTTAACCTTACCCTTACCGTAACCCTGACCCTAACCCTAACCTTACCCTAACCATGAACCTAACCCTTACCCTTACCCTAATCCTAACCCTCACCCTAACACTAACCTTACCATAACACTAACCCTAAAACCTAACCCTATCCCTAACCCTAACCCTAACCCTAACCCTAACCTAACCCTAAACCTTACCCTTACACTAACCCTAAACCTAACTCTACACCTAACCTTAACCCCTACACCTACCCCTAACCCTAACCCTAACCCTAACCCTTACCCTTACCCTAAACCTAACCCTAACCCTAACCCACACACTTAACCTTACCCTTACCGTAACCCTGACCCTAACCCTAACCTTACCCTAAACATGACCCTAACCATTACCCTTACCCTAATCCTAACCCTAACCCTAACCCTAACCTTACAATAACACTTAGCCTAAAACCTAACCCTATCCCTAACAGTAACCCTAACCCTAACCCTAACCCTAAACCCTAACCCTAACCCTAACCCTAACGCTTACCCTTACCCTAACCCTAACCCTAACCCTTACCCTAACCCTAACCCTAACCCCTAACCCTAACCCTAACCCTAATGCTTACGGTGACCCTAACCCTAATCCTAGCCCTTACCCTAAACTTAACCCTAACCCTTACCCTAACCCCAACCCTAACCTGAACCCTAACCCCTAACCCTAACCCTAACCCTTATCCTTACCCTAAACCTAACCCTAAGCCTAAACTTAACCCTAACCCTAATCCTTACCCTTACACTAACCCTAACCCTAACCCTAAACCTTACCCTTACCCTAAACGTAACCCTAATACTAAACCTAAACCTTACCCTTACACTAAACCTAACCCTAACCCTAACCGTAAACCTAACCCTAACCCGAAACCTAACCCTTACGCTTACCTTAACCCTAAACCTAACCCTAAACCTAAATCTAACCCCTAACCCTAAATCTAACCTTACCCTAACCCTAACCTAACCCTAACACTAACCCCTAACCCTAACCCTAACCCTAACCCTAACCCAAACCCTAACCCTAACCTAAACCCTAAACCTAACCCGAACCCCTTACCCTTACCCTAACCCTAACCCTAAACCTAAACTTACCCTAATCCTAACCTAACCCTAACCCTAACCCTAACCCTAACCCTAACCCAAAACCTTATCCTTACCCTAAGCCTAACCATAACCCTAACCCTTACCGTAAACCTAACCCTAACTCTAACCCTAACCCTTACCCTTACCCTAACCCCAACACTAAACCTAACACTTACCCTTACCCTAACCATAACCCTGACCCTAACCGTAACCTTACCCTAACCCTAACCCTAACCCTAACCCACCCTAACCCTAACCCTAACCCTAACTGTTACCCTTACCCTAACCCTAACACTAATTCTAACCCTAACTCTAACCCCTAAAACTAACCCTAACCCTAACCCTTACCCTAACCCTAAAACTAAGCCTAACCCTAACCCTAAACTTAACCCTAACCCTAACCCTTACCCTAACCCTAAAACTAAGCCTAACCCTAACCCTAAACTTAACCCTAACCCTAACCCTAACCCTAATCCTAACCCTAAATCTTACCCTTACCCTAAACCTAACCCTAACCCTTACCCTAACACTAAACCTTACCCTTAACCTTACCCTAACCCTATCCAAAACCCTAACCCTTACCCTTACCATAACCCTAACCCTAACCCTAAACCTAACCCTTACACTTGCCTTAACCATAACCCTAACCCTGAGCCTAACCCATACTCTTACCCTAAACCTAACCCTAACACTAAACTTAACCCTAAGCCTTACCCTAACCATAACCCTAACCCCTAACCCCTAACCCTATCCCTAACCGTAACCCTTACCCTAACCCTAACCCTAACCCTAACTCCAACCGTAACCCATACCCTTACCCTAACCTAAACCTAACCCTAACGCTTACCCTTACCCTAAACCTAACCCTAACCCTTGCCCTAACCCTAACCCTAACCCTAACCCCTAACCCTAAATCTAACCCTAAAACTAAACCTAACGCTTACCCTTACCCTAACCCTAACCCTTACATTAACCCTAACCCTAACCCCTAACCCTAACCCTTACCCTAAACCTAACCCTAACCCCAACCCTAACCCATAACCTTACCCTAACCCTAACCCTAACCCTAAACCTAAACCTAACACTAACCCAAACCCTAACCCTTACCCTAACCCTAACCCTACACCTAACCCTTATCTAACCCTAACCCTAACCCTAACCCTAACCCTTACCCTTACCCTAACCCTAACCCTAAACTTAATGCTAATCCTAACCCTAACCTAACCGTAACCCTCACCCTAAACCTAACCCTAATCCTTACCCTAACCCTAACCCTAACCCTAACATTAACCCTTACTCTTTCCCTAACACTAACCCTAACCCTAACCCTAAACCTTACCCTTAACCTTACCCTAACCCTATCCAAAACCCTAACCCTTACCCTTACCATAACCCTAACCCTAACCCTAAACCTAACCCTTACACTTGCCTTAACCATAACCCTAATCCTGAGCCTAACCCATACTCTTACCTAAACCTAACCCTAACACTAAACTTAACCCTAAGCCTTACCCTAACCATAACCCTAACCCCTAACCCCTAACCCTATCCCCTAACCCTAAACCTTACCCTAACCCTAACCCTAACCCTAACTCCAACCCTAACCCATACCCTTACCCTAACCTAAACCAACCCTAACGCTTACCCTTACCCTAAACCTAACCCTAACCCTTGCCCTAACCCTAACCCTAACCCTAAACCTAACCCTAACCCCTAACCCTAAATCTAACCCTAAAACTATCCCTAACGCTTACCCTTACCCTAACCCTAACTCTTACATTAACCCTAACCCTAACCCCTAACCCTAACCCTTACCCTAAACCTAACCCTAACCCCAACCCTAACCCATAACCTTACCCTAACCCTAACCCTAACCCTTATCCTTACCCTAAACCTAACCCTAAGCCTAACCTTAACCCTAACCCTAATCCTTACCCTTACCCTAACCCTAACCCTAACCCTAAACCTTAACCTTACCCTAAACCTGACCCTAATCCTAAACCTAAACCTTACCCTTACACTAAACCTAACCCTAACCCTAACCGTAAACCTAACCCTAACCCGAAACCTAACCCTTACGCTTACCTTAACCCTAACCCTAACCCTAAACCTAAATCTAACCCCTAACCCTAAATCTAACCTTACCCTAACCCTAACCTAACCCTAACACTAACCCCTAACCCTAACCCTAACCCTAACCCTAACCCAAACCCTAACCCTAACCTAAACCCTAAACCTAACCCGAACCCTTACCCTTACCCTAACCCTAACCCTGAACCTAAACCTAACCCTAATCCTAACCTAACCCTAACCCTAAACCTAAACTTATCCATAACCCTAACCCTAACCCTAACCGTTACCCTAACCCTAACCCTAACCCAACCCTAACCCTTACCCTAACCCTAACCCTAACCCTAACCCTAACCCAAAACCTTATCCTTACCCTAAGCCTAACCATAACCCTAACCCTTACCCCTAAACCTAACCCTAACTCTAACCCTAACCCTAACCCTTACCCTTACCCTAACCCCAACACTAAACCTAACACTTACCCTTACCCTAACCATAACCCTGACCCTAACCGTAACCTTACCCTAACCCTAACCCTAACCCTAACCCCTAACCCTAACCCTAACCGTAACCGGTTACCCTTACCCTAAACCTAACACTAATTCTAACCCTAACTCTAACCCCTAAACCTAACCCTAACCCTAACCCTTACCCTAACCCTAAAACTAAGCCTAACCCTAACCCTAAACTTAACCCTAACCCTAACCCTAACCCTAATCCTAACCCTAAATCTTACCCTTACCCTAAACCTAACCCTAACCCTTACCCTAACCCTAACCCTTACTCTAACCCTAACCCCTAACCCCTAACCCTAAGCCTAACCCTAAACCTTACCCTTACCGTAACCCTAACCCTAACCCCTAACCCTAACCCTAACCCTAACGCTGACTTTAACCCTTACCCTTATCCTAACCCTAACCCTAACCCTAACTGTAACCATAACACTTACCCTTACCCTAACACTAACCCTCCCCTAACCCTAAACGTAACCCTAACAATATCCCTAACCCTTACCCTCATCCTAACCCTAACCTCAACCCTAACCTTAACACTTACCCTTACCCTAACCCGAACCCTAACCCTGACCCTTAACCTAACCCTAAACCTAATCTTAACCCCAACCCTAACCTAACCCTAACCCTTAGCCTTTCCTACCCCTACCCCTAACCATAACCCTAACTCTAACCTTAAACCTAACCCTAACACTAACCCTAACTCTAACGCTTACTCTAACCCTAACCCTTACCCTTACCCCAACCCTAAACCTAAACCTAACCCTAACCTTAACCCTAAACCTAACCCCAACCCTAACCCTAACCCCTAATCCTAACGCTAACCCTAAACATTACCCTTACCATAACACTAACACTGACCCCTAAACATAACCCTAACCCTAACCTTATCCCTAAACTTAACCCTAACCCTAACACTAACCCTAACCTGAACACTTACCCTAACCCTAACCCTCACCCTAACCCTTTCCCTTACACTAACCCTAACCATAAACCTAACCCTAACCCTAATCCTAAAACTAACCGTAACCCTAAACCTTACCCTTACCATAACCCTAATCCTAAAACTAACCCTAACCCTAACCCTAAGCCTAACCTTAACCCTATCCCTAACACTAACCCTAACCCGACCCCTGATCCTAAACCTTACCCTTACCCTAACCCTTACCCTTACCCTAAACCTAACCCCAAACCTAACCCTAACCCTAACCCTAACCTAACCCTAAACCTTACCCTTACACTAACCCTAAACCTAACTCTACACCTAACCTTAACCCCTACACCTACCCCTACCCCTAACCCTAACCCTAACCCTTACCCTTACCCTAAACCTAACCCTAACCCTAACCCGCACACTTAACCTTACCCTTACCCTAACCCTAACCCTAACCCTAACACTAACCCTAACCCTAAACCTTGCCCTTACCTTAACCCTAACCCTAAACCTAACCCTAACCCGTACTCTTACCCTAACCCTAACCCTAACCCTAACCCTAAGCCTAACCCTTACACTAACCCTAAACCTAACCCTAACCCTACCACCTAACCCTATCCCTTACCCTAACCCTAACCATAACCATAACCCTAATACTAACCCTAACTCCTAACCCTAACCCTAACCCTAACACTAACCCCTAATGCTAACTCTAACCCTAAAACTTACCCTTATCCTAACCCTAAAGCTGACCCTAACACTTACCCTTACCCTAACCCCTACCCTAACACAAACACTAACCCTAACTCTTACCCTAACCGTATCCCTAACCCTAACCCTAACACTTACTCTTACTCTTACCCTTAACCTAACCCTGTCCCTAACCCTAACCCTTACCCTTACACTAACCCTAACGCTAAACCTTACCCTAACAATAACCCTAACCCTAAACCCTAACCCTAACCCTAACCCTTACCCTTACTCTAACCCTAACCTACCTAACCCTTACCCTTACCCTAAACCTAAT
>NW_028327519.1:25000-42500 GCF_031878675.1 Megascapheus bottae | reverse complement strand
ACCCTTACCCTAACGCTAACCCTAACCTTAACCCTAAACTTATCCTTTCCCTAACCCTAACCCTAACCCTAACCCTAAACCTAACCCTTACCCTTACCCTAACCCTAACCCTAAACATAACCCTAACCCTAACCTTATCCCTTACCCTAACCCTATCCCTAAACCTAAGCCTAATCTTAACCCTAACCCTTACCCTTACCCTAACCCTAACCCTAAGCCTAACCCTAAACCTTACCCTAACCCTAACCCTAACCCTTACCATAACCCTAACCCTAACCCTAACCTAACCCTTATCCTTACCCTAAACCTAACCCTAACCTTAACCCTAACCATAACCCTCACCCTAACCCTTACCCTAACCCTAACCCTAGGTGAATCCTTACTCTTAACCTAACCCTAACCCTAACTTTAACCCCAACCCTAAACTTAATCCTAACCCTAACCCTTACCCTTACCCTAACCCTAACCCTAAACCTAACACTAACCCTAAACCTAACCCTTACTCTAACCGTAACCTTAATCCTACCCCTAAACCTAACCTTAACCTTAACCCTAACCCTAACACTTACCCTTACCCTAACCCCAACCCTAACCTTAAACCCAACCCTAAACCTAACGCTAACCCTAACCCTAACCCTTACCCTAACCCTAACCTTAACCCTAAACCTAATACTTACCCTTACCCTAACCCTAACTCTAACCCTAAGCCTAACCCTAACCCTAACCCTTACCCTTACCCTAACCTAACCAAAGCTCAAACCCTAACAGTAACCCTAACCCTAACACTTACCCTAACCCTAACCCTTACCCTAACCCTAACCCTAACCCTAACCTCAACCTTAACACTAACCCTAAACCTAACCCTAATCCTTACCATTACCCTAAACCTAACACTAAACCTAACCCTAACCATAACCATAACCCTTACCCTTACCCTAACCCAACCATAAACCTAACCCTAACACTAACACTAACCCTTACCCTTACCCTAACCCTAACCCTAAACCTAACCCTAACTCTAACCCTAAACCTAACCCCTAAGCATAACCCTAACACTAACCCTTACCTTTACCCTAACCCTAACCCTAAACCTAACCCTAACACTTACCTTTATACTAACACTAACCCTAACACTAACCCTAACCCTAACTCTTACCCTAACCCTAACTCTAACCCTAACCCTAACCCTAAACCTAAACCTAACCCTAAACCTAAACCTAACCCTAACACTTACCTTTATACTAACACTAACCCTAACACTAAACCTAACCCTAACTCTTACCCTAACCCTAACCCTAACTCTAACCCTTACCCTAACCCTAACCCTTAACCTTACCCTAACCCTAACCCTAACCCTGACCCTAACCTTAACACTAACCCTTACCCTTACCCTAACCCTAATCCTAAACCTAACCCTAAACCTTACCATTAAGCTAACCGAAACCCTAACCCTAACCTTAACCCTAACCCTAACCCTAAACCTAACCTTAACCCTAAACCTTATCCTTTCCCTAACCCTAACCCTAATCCTAACCCTAACCCCATACCCCTAACCCGAAACCTTACCCTAACCCTAGCCCTAATCCTAACCCTAACCCTTACCCTTACCTAACCCTAACCCTAACCCTAACCCTAACCCTAAAACTAACCCTTACCCAAACCTTAACCCTAACCCTTATCCTAACCCTAAACCTAAACCTAACCCCTAACCCTAACATTTAACCTAACCCTAACCCTAACCCTAACCCTAACCCTAACCCCTAACCCTAACATTTAACCTAACCCTCACCCTAACCCTAACCCTTTCCCTTACCCTAACCCTAAACCTAACTCTAACCCTAACCCTAACCCTAACCCTAAAGCTAAACCTAACCCTAACCCGTACCCTTACCCTAACGCTAACCCTAACCTTAACCCTAAACTTATCCTTTCCCTAACCCTAACCCTAACCCTAACCCTAAACCTAACCCTTACCCTTACCCTAACCCTAACCCTAAACATAACCCTAACCCTAACCTTATCCCTTACCCTAACCCTATCCCTAAACCTAAGCCTAATCTTAACCCTAACCCTTACCCTTACCCTAACCCTAACCCTAAGCCTAACCCTAAACCTAACCCTAAACCTAACCCTAACCCTTACCATAACCCTAACCCTAACCCTAACCTAACCCTTATCCTTACCCTAAACCTAACCCTAACCTTAACCCTAACCATAACCCTCACCCTAACCCTTACCCTAACCCTAACCCTAGGCGAATCCTTACCCTTAACCTAACCCTAACCCTAACTTTAACCCCAACCCTAAACTTAATCCTAACCATAACCCTTACCCTTACCCTAACCCTAACCCTAAACCTAAAACTAACCATAAACCTAACCCTTACTCTAACCGTAACCTTAATCCTACCCCTAAACCTAACCCTAACCCTAACCCTAACCCTAACACTTACCCTTACCCTAACCCCAACCCTAACCTTAAACCCAACCCTAAACCTAACGCTAACCCTAACCCTAACCCTTACCCTAACCCTAACCTTAACCCTAACCCTAATACTTACCCTTACCCTAACCCTAACCCTAACCCTAACCCTAACCCTAAGCCTAACCCCTAACCCTAACCCTTACCCTTACCCTAACCTAACCAAAGCTCTAACCCTAACAGTAACCCTAACCCTAACACTTACCCTAAACCTAACCCTTACCCTAACCCTAACCCTAACCCTAACCCTAACCTCAACCTTAACACTAACCCTAAACCTAACCCTAATCCTTACCATTACCCTAAACCTAACACTAAACCTAACCCTAACCCTAACCATAACCCTTACCCTTACCCTAACCCAACCATAAACCTAACCCTAACACTAACACTAACCCTTACCCTTACCCTAACCCTAACCCTAAACCTAACCCTAACTCTAACCCTAAACCTAACCCCTAAGCATAACCCTAACACTAACCCTTACCTTTACCCTCACCCTAACCCTAAACCTAACCCTAACACTTACCTTTATACTAACACTAACCCTAACACTAACCCTAACCCTAACTCTTACCCTAACCCTAACCCTAACTCTAACCCTTACCCTAACCCTAACCCTTAACCTTACCCTAACCCTAACCCTAACCCTAAACCTAATCCTTACCCTTGCCCTAACCCTAACCCTAACCCTAACCCTTACCCTTACCCTAACCCTAAACCTAAATCTAACCCTAACCCTAACCCTAACCCTAAAACTTACCCTAAACCTAACCCTAACCCTAACCCTAAACTTAACCCTAACCCTAACCCTAACGCTAACCCTTACCCTTACCCTAACCCTAACCCTAAAACTAACCCTAACCCTAACCCCAACCCTAACCTTAACCCTAATCCTAACCCTAACCCTTGCCCTTAACCTAACCATAACCCTAAATTTAGCCCTAATCCTAACCCTAATCCGTTCCCTTACCCTAACCGTAAACCTAACCCTAACCTTAAACATAACCCTAAAACTAAACCTAAACCTAACTCTAACCCTAACCGTAACCCTTCCCCTAACTCTAACCCTAACCCTAACCCTTACCTTAACCCTAAACACAACCCTAACCCTAACCCTAACCCTACCCTTACACTACCACTAACCCTAACTCTAACCCTAACCCTAAACCTAAAACTAACCCTTACCCTAACCCTAACCCTAATCCTAACCCTTACCCTTACCCTAACCCTAACCCTAACCCTAAAACTAACCCTTACCCTTACCCTAACCCATACCCTAACCCTAAACCTTAACCTTACCCTAACCCTAACCTTAACCCCAACACTAAACCTAACCCTAACCCTAACCCTAAACCTTACCCGTACCCTAACTCTAACCCTAAACCTAACCATAACCCTAAACCTAACCCTTACCCTAACCCTAATCCTAATCCTAACCCTTACACTTACCTAACCCTAACCATAACCCTAAAACTAACCCTTACCCTAACCGTAACCCTAACCCTTATCCTAACCCTAACCCTAACCCTAAACCTTACGCTAAACCCAACCCTAACCCTAACCCTAACACTAAAAATAACACTAACCCTAACCCTAACCCTAACCTTAACCCTTACCCTAACACTAAACCTAACACTAACCCTAACCCTAACCCTAACCTTAACCCTTACCCTTACCATAAACCTAACCCTAAACGTAACCCTAACTCTAACCCTACACCTAACCCCTAACCCTAACCCTAACCCTAACCTAACTCTTACCCTTAACCTATCCCTAACCCTAACACTTACCCTTAACCTAACCCATACCCTAACCCTAACCGTAACCCTAACCTTAACCCTAACCCTAACCCTAACCCTTGCCCTTACCTTAACCCTAACCCTAAACCTAACCCTAACCCGTACTCTTACCCTACCCTAACCCTAACCCTAACCCTAACCCTAACCCTAAGCCCAACCCTTACACTAACCCTAAACCTAATCCTAACCCTAACACCTAACCCTAACCCTTACCCTAACCCTAACCATAACCATAACCCTAATACTAACCCTAACTCCTACCCTAACCCTAACCCTAACACTAACCCCTAATGCTAACTCTAACCCTAACACTTACCCTTATCCTAACCCTAAAGCTGACCCTAACACTTACCCTTACCCTAACCCCTACCCTAACACAAACACTAACCCTAACCCTTACCCTAACAGTATCCCTAACACTAACCCTAACCCTTACCCTTACCCTTAACCTAACCCTGTCCCTAAACCTAACCCTTACCCTTACACTAACCCTAACGCTAAACCTTACAGTAACCCTAACCCTAACCCTAAACCCTAACCCTAACCCTAACCCTAACCCTTAACCTTACCCTAACCCTAACCCTAACCCTTAACCTTACCCTAACCCTAACCCTAACCTTAACCCTAACCCTAACCCTAACCCTAAACCTAACCGTAACCCTAACCCTAAACCTAACCCTAAACCTAAACTTAACCGTAAACCTAACCCTAACCCTAACCCTTACCCTAACCCCAACCCTAACCTGAACCCTATCCCCCAACTCTAACCCTAACCCTCACCCTCAATCTAACCCTAACCGTTACCATAACCTTACCGTAACCCTAACCCTAACCCTAAACCTAACCCTTACACTTGCCCTAACCCTACCCCAACCCTAACCCTAACCCTTATCCTAAACCTAACCCTAACACTAAACTTAACCCTAACCCTTACCCTAATCCTAACCTTAACCCCTAACCCTATCCTTAACCCTAACCCTTACCGTTACCCTACCCTAACCCTAACTCTCACCCTAACACTAACCCTAACCCTAACCCTTACCCTAACCCTAAATCTAAACCAACCTAACCCATACCGTTAACCTAACCTTACCCTAACCCTAACACTTACCCTTACCCTATACCTAACCCTAACCCTTTCCCTAACCCTAACCATAACCCCTAACCCTAACCCTAACCCTAACCCTAACCCTAACGCTTACACTTACCCTAACACTAACTCTAACCCTTACCCTAACCCTAACCCTAACCCTAACCCCTAATCCTAACCCTTACCCTAACCTTAACCCTAACCCTTAACCTAACCCCAAATCTAACCTGAACCCTAACCCCTAACCCTCAACCTAACCCTCACCTTCAACCTAACCCTAACCCTAACCCTTATCCTTACCCTAACCCTAACCCTAACCCTTATCCTGACCCTAACCCTAATCCTAACCCTAAACCTTACCCTTACCCTAAACCTAATCCTAAACCTAACCCTAAACCTTACCCTTACCCTGAACCTAACACTAACCCTAACCGTAAACCTAACCCTAACCCGAAACCTAACCCTTACCCTTACCTTAACACTAACACTAACCCTAACCCTAACCCTAACTCTAACCCCTAACCCTAAACCTACGCTTACCCTAACCCTAACCCTAACACTACCACTAACCCATAAACCTAAGCCTAGCCCTAACCCTAACCCTTATCATTTCCCTAACCCTAACCCTAACCCTAACCCAAGCCCTATCCCTAACCTAAACCCTAACCCTAACCCGAACCCTTACACTTACCCTAACCCTAACCCTAACCCTAAACCTAAACTTAACCCTAAACCTAACGCTAACCCTAACACTTACCCTAACCCTAACCCTACCCCAACCCTAACACGTAACCTTACCCTAACCCTAACCATAACCCTAACCCTTACCCTAACCCTAACCCTAACAGTAACCCTAACCCTTACCCTTAACCTAACCCTAACCCTAAACCTAACACTTGCCCTTAACCTAACCCAACCCTAAACCTCACACTTACCCTTAACCTAACCCTAACCCTGACCCTAAGCCTAACCCCTAACCCTAAACCTAACCCTAACCCTAACTCTAACCCTTACCCTTACTCTACACCTAACACCAACTCTAACCCTATCTCTAACCCCTAACCCTAACCCTAACCCTAACGCTTACCCTAACCATAAAACTAAGCCTAACCCTAACCCTAAACTTAACCCTAACCCTAACCCTTACACTAACCCTAACCCTTACCCTTACACTAAACCTAACCCTAAACCTAAGCCTAACCCAAACCTTAAACTTAACCCTAACCCTAACCCTAAACCTAAATCCAACCCCTAACCCTAAATCTAACCTTACCCTACCTAACCTAACCTACCCTAACACTAACCCCTAACCCTAACCCTAACCCTAACCCTAACCCAAACCCTAACCCTAACCTAAACCCTAAACCTAACCCTTACCCTTACCCTAACCCTAACCCTAAACCTAAACCTAACCCTAATCCTAACCTAACCCTAACCCTAAACCTAAAGTTATCCATAACCCTAACCCTAACCCTAACCGTTACCCTAACCCTAACCCTAACCCAACCCTAACCCTTACCCTTACCCTAACCCTAACCCTAACCCTAACCCGAAACCTTATCCTTACCCTAAGCCTAACCATAATCCTAAACCTTACACTAAACCTAACCCTAAATCTAACCCTAACCATTACCCTTACCCTAACCCCAACACTAAACCTAACACTTACCCTTACCCTAACCATAACCCTGACCCTAACTGTAACCTTACCCTAACCCTAACCCTAACCCTAACCCTAACCCTAACCCTAAACCTAACCCTAACCGTTACCCTTACCCTAACCCTAACACTAATTCTAACCCTAACTCTAACCCCTAAACCTAACCCTAACCCTAACCCTTACCCTAACACTAAAACTAAGCCTAACCCTAACCCTAAACTTAACCCTAACCCTAAACCTAACCCTAATCCTAACCCTAAATCTTACCCTTACCCTAAACCTAACCCTAACCCTTACCCTAACCCTAACCCTTAATCTAACCCTAACCCTAACCCGTAACCCTAAGCCTAACCCTAAACCTTACCCTTACCCTAACCCTAACCCTAACCCCTAACCCTAACCCTAACCCTAACCCTGACTTTAACCCTTACCCTTATCCTAACCCTAACCCTAACCCTAACTGTAACTCTAACACTTACCCTTACCCTAACACTAACACTCCCCTAACCCTAAACGTAACCCTAACAATATCCCTAACACTTACCCTCATCCTAACCCTAACCTCAACCCTAACCCTAACACTTACCCTTACCCTAACCCTAACCCTAACCCTGACCCTTAACCTAACCCTAAACCTAATCTTAACCCCAACCCTAAACCTAACCATAAACCTTACCCTTACCCTACCCCTAACCCTAAACCTAACCCTAACCCTAACCCCAACCCTAACTTTACCCTAACTCTAACCCTAACCCTAACCCTTACCCTTACCCTAACCCTAACCCTAATCTTAACCCCAACCCTAAACCTAACCCTAACCCTTACCCTTTCCTACCCCTAACCCTACCAATAACCCTAACCCTAAACTTAAACCTAACCCTAACACTAACCCTAACTCTAACGCTTACTCTAACCCTAACCCTTACCCTTACCCCAACCCTAAACCTAAACCTAACCCTAACCCTAACCCTAAACCTAACCCCAACCCTAACCCTAACCCCTAATCCTAACCCTAACCTTAAACATTACCCTTACCATAACACTAACACTGACCCCTAAACATAACCCTAACCCTAACCTTAACCCTAAACTTAACCCTAACCCTAACACTAACCCTAACCTGAACACTTACCCTAACCCTAACCCTCACCCTAACCCTTTCCCTTACACTAACCCTAACCATAAACCTAACCCTAACCCTAATCCTAAAACTAACCCTAACCCTAAACCTTACCCTTACCCTAACCCTAATCCTAAAACTAAACCTAACCCTAACCCTAACCCTAAGCCTAACCTTAACCCTAACCCTAACACTAACCCTAACCCGACCCCTGACCCTAACCCTTACCCTTACCCTAACCCTTACCCTTACCCTAACCCTAACCCCAAACCTAACCCTAACCCGAACCCTAACCTAACCCTAAACCTTACCCTTACACTAACCCTAAACCTAACTCTACACCTAACCTTAACCCCTACCCCTACCCCTAACCCTACCCCTAACCCTAAACCTTAGCCTTACCCTAAACCTAACCCTAACCCTAAACCGCACACTTAACCTTACCCTTACCGTAACCCTGACCCTAACCCTAACCTTACCCTAACCATGACCCTAACCCTTACCCTTACCCTAATCCTAACCCTAACCCTAACCCTAACCTTACCCTAACAGTAACCCTAAAACCTAACCCTATCCCTAACCTTAACCCTAACCCTAACCCTAACCCTAACCCCTAACCCTAACCCTAACCCTAACGCTTACCCTTACCCTAACCCTAACCCTATCCCTTACCCTAACCCTAACCCTAACCCCTAACCCTAACCCTAACCCTAACCTGAACCCTAACCCCTAACCCTAACCTTAACCCTTATCCTTACCCTAAACCTAACCCTAAGCCTAACCTTAACCCTAACCCTAATCCTTACCCTTACCCTAACCCTAACCCTGACCCTAAAACTTACCCTTACCCTAAACCTAACCCTAATCATAAACCTAAATCTAACCCCTAACCCTAAATCTAAACTTACCCTAACACTAACCTAACCCTAACGCTAACCCCTAACCCTAACCCTAACCCTAACCCTAACCCAAACCCTAACCCAAACCTAAACCCTAAACCTAACCCGAACCCTTACCCTTACCCTAACCCTAACCCTAAACCAAAACCTAACCCTAATCCTAACCTAAACCTAACCCTAAACCTAAACTTATCCATAACCCTAACCCTAACCCTAACCGTAACCCTAACCCTAACCCTAACCCAACCCTAACCCTTACCCTAACCCTAACCTTAACCCTAACACTAACCCGAAACCTTATCCTTACCCTAAGCCTAACCCTAACCCTAACCCTAACCCTAACCCTTGCCCTTACCTTAACCCTAACCCTAAACCTAACCCTAACCCTAACACCTAACCCGAACCCTTACCCTAACCCTAACCATAACCATAACCCTAATACTAACCCTAACTCCTAACCCTAACCCTAACCCTAACACTAACCCCTAATGCTACCTTTAACCCTAACACTTACCCTTATCCTAACCCTAAAGCTGACCCTAACACTTACCCTTACCCTAACCCCTACCCTAACACAAACACTAACCCTAACCCTTACCCTAACCGTATCCCTAACCCTAACCCTAACCCTTAACCTTACCCTTAACCTAACCCTGTCCCTAACCCTAAACCTTACCCTTAAACTAACCCTAACGATAAACCTTACCCTAACAATAACCCTAACCCTAAACACTAACCCTAACCCTAACCCTTAACCTTACTCTAACCCTAACCCTAACCCTTACCCTTACCCTAAACCTAAACCTAACCCTAACCCTAACCCCAACCCTAAACCTAGCGCTAACCCTAACCCTAAATCTTACCCATACCCTCAACCTAACCCTAACCTTAACCCTAACCCTTACCCTTACCCTAACCCTAACGCTAAAACTTACCCTAACAATAACCATAACCCTAACCCCTAACCCTAACCTTAACCCTAACCCTTACCCTAACTCTAACCCTAACCCTAAACCTAATCCCAACCCTAACCCTTACCCTAACCCTAATCCTAACACTAACCCTAACCCTTACACTAACCATAAACCTAACACCTAACCCTAACCCTTACCCTAACCCTAACACTAACCCTAACCCCTACCCTTACACTAACCCTAACCCTAACTCTAACCCTTACGCTAACCCTAAAACTAACCCTTACCCTAACCCTAACCCTTACCCTTTCCCTAACCCTAACCCTAACCCTAACACTAAACCTAACCCTTACCCTTACTCTAACTCTAACCCTAAACCTAACCCTAACCCTAACCCTTACCCTAACAGTAACCCTAATTTTAACCCTTACCCTTACCCTTACCCTACCCTAACCCTAACCCTAAACCTAAACCTAACCCTGACTCTAACCTTAACACTAACCCTTACACTTACCCTAACCCTAATTCTAAACATAACCCTAAACCTTACCATTAAGCTAACCCTAACCCTAACCCTAACCCTAACCTTAACCCTAACCCTAAACCTAAACCTAAACTTAACCCTAAAACTTATCCTTTCCCTAAACCTAACCCTAACCCTAACCCTAACCCCATATCCCTAACCCTAAACCTTACCCTAACCCTAACCCTAATCCTAAACCTAACCCTTACCCTTACCTAACCCTGACCCTAAACCTAAAACTAACCCTTACCCTAACCCTAACCCTAACCCTTATCCTAACCCTAACCCTAACCCTAACCCTTACCCTTACCCTAACCCTAAACCTAACCCTAACCCTAACCCTAAGCCTAACCCTTACCCTTACCCTAACACTAACCCTAATTTTAACACTAACCCTTACCCTTACCCTAACCCTAACCCTAAAATAAACCTAACCCTATCCCTAACCTTAACACTAACCCTTACCCTTTCCCTAACCCTAATCGTAAACATAACCCTAACACTAACCCGAACACCTAACCCTAACCCTTAAAATAACCCTAACCCTAACCATAACCCTAACACTAAGCCTAACTCCTAACCCTAACACTAACCCTAACCCTAACCCTGACCCTTACCCTAAACCTAAACCTAATCCTAACCCTAACCCCAAACCTAACCCTTACGCTAACGCTAACCCTAAATCTTACCCTTACCCTAAACCCAACCCTAACCTTAACCCTAAACCTTACCCTTACCTTAACCCTAACGCTAAACCTTACCCTAACAATAACCCTAAACCTAACCCCTAACCCTAACCCTAACCCTAACCCTAACCCTTACCCTTACTCTAACCCTAACCCGAAACCTAACCCCAACCCTAACCCTTACCCTAACCCTAAATCTAACTCTAACCCTAACCCTTACACTAACCATAAACCTAACACCTAACCCTAACCCTTACCGTAACCCTAACCCTAACCCTAAACCCTACCCTTACACTAACCCTAACCCTAACTCTAACCCTTACGCTAACCCTAAAACTAACACTTACCCTAAGCCTAACCCTTACCCTTACCCTAACCCTAACCCTAACCCTAAACCTAACCCTTAACCTTACCCTAACCCTAACCCTAAACCTAACCCTAACCCTAACTCTTACCCTAAGAGTAACCCTAATTTTAACCCTTATACTTACCCTTACCCTACCCTAACCCTAAACCTAAACCAAACCCTGACCCTAACCTTAACACTAACCCTTACCCTTACCCTAACCCTAATCCTAAACCTAACCCTAAACCTTACCATTAAGCTAACCGAAACCCTAACCCTAACCTTAACCCTAACCCTAACCCTAAACCTAACCTTAACCCTAAACCTTATCCTTTCCCTAACCCTAACCCTAATCCTAACCCTAACCCCATACCCCTAAACCGAAACCTTACCCTAACCCTAACCCTAATCCTAACCCTAACCCTTACCCTTACATAACCCTAACCCTAAACCTAACCCTAAAACTAACTCTTACCCAAACCTTAACCCCAACCCTTATCCTAACCCTAACCCTAAACCTAACCCCTAACCCTAACACTTAACCTAACCCTAACCCTAACCCTATCCCTTACCCTTACCCTAACCCTAAACCTAACTCTTACCCTAACCCTAACCCTAACCCTAAAGCTAAACCTAACTCTAACCCGTACCCTTACCCTAACGCTAACCCTAATCTTAACCCTAAACTTATCCTTTCCCTAACCCTAACCCTAACCCTAAACCTAAACCTAACCCTTACCCTTACCCTAACCCTAACCCTAAACATAACCCTAACCCTAACCTTATCCCTTACCCTAACCCTATCCCTAAACCTAAGCCTAATCTCAACCCTAATCCTTACCCTAACCCTTACCATAACCCTAACCCTAACCCTAACCTAACCCTTATCCTTACCCTAAACCTAACCCTAACCTTAACCCTAACCCTAACCCTCACCCTAACCCTTACCCTAACCCTAACCCTAGGTGAATCCTTACTCTTAACGTAACCCTAACCCTAACTTTAACCCCAACCCTAAACTTAATCCTAACCCTAACCCTTACCCTTACCCTAACCCTAACCCTAAACCTAACACTAACCCTAAACATAACCCTTACTCTAACTGTAACCTTAATCCTACCCCTAAACCTAAACCTAACCCTAACCCTAACCCTTACCCTTACCCTAACCCCAACCCTAACCTTAAACCCAACCCTAAACCTAATGCTAACCCTAACCCTAACCCTTACCCTAACCCTAACCTTAACCCTAACCCTAATACTTACCCTTACCCTAACCCTAACCCTAACCCTAACCCTAACCCTAAGCCTAACCCCTATCCCTAACCCTTACCCTTACCCTAACCTAACCAAAGCTCTAACCCTAACAGTAACCCTAACCCTAACACTTACCCTAACCCTAACCCTTTTCCTAACCCTAACCCTAATCCTAACCTCAACCTTAACACTAAAACTAAACCTAACCCTAATCCTTACCATTACCCTAAACCTAACACTAAACCTAACCCTAACCCTTACCATAACCCTTACCCTTACCCTAACCCACCATAAACCTAACCCTAACACTAACACTAACCCTTACCCTTACCCTAACCCTAACCCTAAACCTAACCCTAACTCTAACCCTAAACCTAACCCCTAAGCATAACCCTAACACTAACCCTTACCTTTACCCTAACCCTAACCCTAAACCTAACACTAACACTTACCTTTATACTAACACTAACCCTAACACTAACCCTTACGCTAACACTAACCCTAACCCTAACCCTAACCCTAACCCTTACCCTAACCCTAACCCTTAACCTTACCCTAACCCTAAACCTAACCCTAAACCTAATCCTTACCCTTACCCTAAACCTAACCCTAACCCTAACCCTTACCCTTACCCCAACCCTAAACCTAAATCTAACCCTAACCCTAACCCTAACCCTAAACCTTACCCTAAACCTAACCCTTACACTAACCCTAAACTTAACCCTAACCCTAACCCTAACGCTAACCCTTACCCTTACCCTAACCCTAACCCTAAAACTAACCCTAACCCTAACCCCAACCCTAACCTTAACCGTAATCCTAACCCTAACCCTTGCCCTTAACCTAACCATAACCCTAAATTTAACCCTAATCCTAACCCTAACCCGTTCCCTTACCCTAACTGTAAACCTAACCCTAACCTTAACCCTAATCCTAACCCTAAATCTTAACCTAACTCTAACCCTAACCGTAACCCTTCCCCTAACCCTAACCCTAACCCTAACACTTACCCTAACCCTAAACACAACCCTAACCCTAACCCTAACCCTACCCTTACACTACCACTAACCCTAACTCTAACCCTAACCCTAAACGTAAAACTAACCCTTACCCTAACCCTAACCCTAATCCTAACCCTTACCCTTACCCTAACCCTAACCCTAACCCTAAAACTAACCCTTACCCTTACCCTAACCCTTACCCTAACCCTAAACCTTAACCTTACCCTAACCCTAACCTTAACCCCAACACTAAACCTAACCCTAACCCTAACCCTAAACCTTACCCGTACCCTAACTCTAACCCTAAACCTAACCATAACCCCAAACCTAACCCTTACCCTAACCCTAATCCTAATCCTACCCTTACACTTACCTAACCCTAACCATAACCCTAAAACTAACCCTTACCCTAACCGTAACCCTAACCCTTATCCTAAACCTAACCCTAACCCTAACCCTAAACCTTACGCTAAACCCAAACCTAACCCTAACCCTAACACTAAACCTAACACTAACCCTAACCCTAACCCTAACCTTAACCCTTACCCTTACCATAAACCTAACCCTAAACGTAACCCTAACTCTAACCCTACACCTAACCCCTAACCCTAACCCTAACCCTAACCTAACTCTTACCCTTAACCTATCCCTAATCCTAACACTTACCCTTAACCTAACCCCTACCCTAACCCTAACCGTAACCCTAACCTTAACCCTAACCCTAACCCTAACCCTAACCCTTGCCCTTACCTTAACCCTAACCCTAAACCTAACCCTAAACCGTACTCTTACCCTAACCCTACCCCTAACCCTAACACTAACCCTAAGCCTAAGCCCAACCCTTACACTAACCTTAAACCTAACCCTAACCCTAACACCTAACCCTAACCCTTATCCTAACCCTAACCATAACCATAACCCTAATACTAACCCTAACTCCTAACCCTAACCCTAACCCTAACACTAACCCCTAATGCTAACTCTAACCCTAACACTTACCCTTATCCTAACCCTAAAGCTGACCCTAAAACTTACCCTTACCCTAACCCCTACCCTAACACAAACACTAACCCTAACCCTTACCCTAACCGTATCCGTAACCCTAACGCTAACCCTTACACTTACCCTTAACCTAACCCTGTCCCTAACCCTAACCCTTACCCTTACACTAACCCTAACGCTAAACCTTACCCTAACAATAATCCTAACCCTAAACCCTAACCCTAACCCTAACCCTTACCCTTACTCTAACCCTAACCCTAACCCTAACCCTTACCCTAACCCTAACCATAACTCTAACGCTAACCCTAAAACTAACCCTTACCCTAACCCTAACGCTTACCCTTACCCTAACCCTAACCCTAACCCTAAACCTAACCCTTACCCTTACCCTAACCCTAACCCTAAACCTAACCCTAACCCTAATCCTAACCCCTACCCTAACACTAACCCTAATTTTAACCCTAACCCTTACCCTTACCATAGCCCTAACCCTAAAAATATACCTAACCCTAACCTTAACTCTAACCCTTACCCTTACCCTAACCCTAATCCTAAACATAACCCGAACACTAACACTAACACCTAACCCTAACCATTACAATAACCCTAAACCTAACAATATGCCTAACACTAAGCCTAACTCCTAACCCTAACCCCTAATCCTAACCCTAACCCTAACCCTCACCCGTATCCTAACCCTAACCCTAACCCTAAACCTAACCTTAACCCTAAACCTAACACTAACCCTATCCCTTACCCTAACCCTAACCCTAACCCAACCCTAACCCTAACCCTAACCCTAACACGTAACCTTAACCTAACCCTAAACATAACCATAACCCTTACCCTAACCGTAACCCTAACAGTAACCCTAACCCTTACCCTTACCCTAACCCTAACCCTAAACCTAACACTTACACTTAACCTAACCCTAACCCTGACCCTAACCCTAACCTTACCCTAACCCTAACCCTTCCCCTAATCCTAACCCCTAACCCTAACCAAAACCCTTACCCTTACTCTAAACCTAACACTAACTCTGACCCTAACTCTAACTCCTAACCCTAACCCTAACCCTAACACTTACCCTAACCATAAATCTAAGCCTAACCCTAACCCTAAACTTAACCCTAACCCTAACCCTAACACTAACCCATACACTAACCCTTACCCTTACACTAACCCTAACCCTAAACCTAAGCCTAACCCTAACCCTAACCCTAACCCTAACCCTAACACTTAGCCTTACCCTAACCCTAACCCTAAGACTTACCCGTATCCTAACCCTAACCTTAACCCTAAACCTAAACTTAACGCTAACCCTAACACTAACCCTTACCCTTACCCTTACCCTAACGCTAACCCTAACACTAACACTTACACTTACCCTTACCCTAACCCTAACCCTAACCCTAACCCTAACCCTAACACTTACACTTACAGTAACCCTATCCCTAACCCTTACCCTAACCCTAACCCTTACCCTTACCCTAACCCCAACACTAAACCTAACCCTAACCCTTAACCTTACCCTAACCCTAACCCTAACCTTAACCCTAACCCTAACCCTAACCCTAACCCCTAACCCTAATCCTAACCATAACCGTTACCCTTACCCTAACCCTAACACTAATTCTAACCCTAACTCTAACCCCTAAACCTAACCCTAACCCTAACCCTTACCCTAACCCTAAAACTAAGCCTAACCCTAACCCTAAACTTAACCCTAACCCTAACCCTAACCCTAATCCTAACCCTAAATCTTACCCTTACCCTAAACCGAACCCTAACCCTTACCCTAACCCTAACCCTTACTCTAACCCTAACCCTAACCCCTAACCCTGAGCCTAACCCTAAACCTAACCCTAACCCCTAACCCTAACCCTAACCCTAACCCTGACCCTAACACTTACCCTTATCCTAACCCTAACCCTAACCCTAACTGTAACCCTAACACTTACCCTTACCCTAACACTAACCCTCCCCTAACCCTAAACGTATCCCTAAAAATATCCCTAACCCTTACCCTCATCCTAACCCTAACCTCAACCCAAACCCTAACACTTACCCTTACCCTAACCCTAACCCTAACCCTGACCCTTAACCTAACCCTAAACCTAATCTTAACCCCAACCCTAAACCTAACCATAAACCTTACCCTTACCCTACCCTAACCCTAAACCTAACCCTAACCCTAACCCCAACCCTAACTTTACCTAACTCTAACCCTAACCCAAACACTTACCCTTACCCTAACCCTAACCCTAATCTTAACCCCAACCCTAAACCTAACCCTAACCCTTACCCTTTCCTACCCCTAACCCTAACCATAATCTAACCCTAACCTTAAACCTAACCCTAACACTAACCCTAACTCTAACGCTTACTCTAACCCTAACCCTTACCCTTACCCCAACCCTAAACCTAAACCTAACCCTAACCATAACCCTAAACCTAACCCCAACCCTAACCCTAACCCCTAATCCTAACCCTAACCCTAAACATTACCCTTACCATAACACTAACACTGACCCCTAAACATAACCCTAACCCTAACCTTAACCCTAAACTTAACCCTAACCCTAACACTAACCCTAACCTGAACACTTACCCTAACCCTAACCCTCACCCTAACCCTTTCCCTTACACTAACCTTAACCATGAACCTAACCCTAACCCTAATCCTAAAACTAACCCTAACCCTAAACCTTACCCTTACC